>NC_136760.1:28591464-28601464 GCF_936440315.1 Barbus barbus
CACACAGACAGACACAGACACAGACACACACACACACAGACAGACACAGACACACACACAGACACACACAGACACAGACACAGACACACACACAGACACACACACACACAAATATATATATATATATTTGCTGTATGTGACAAAAATGTTTCAGAAAAAAATATCCATTAATGTTGTATATAATATATATATATTTTTTTTATGTGTGTGTGTGTGTGTGTGTGTGTGTGTATGTGTTTTGTAGACATTATTACAGTAAAGACCGGATAACTTTGAGCCAATGTTCTAGAAAACGTTAGTGGGAGAATGTTTGTTTGAAACCTTGAGAGAAGCTTGCCTCAATGTTAGTTGGATTGATAGTGAGTGTCATGCTCTGGCTGACTTATCTACCTTGTGTTTACAGACTAATTTCATTGTGCAGTTCTGCAGTGAGAGGATCTTCATTACAGTTCATGGAGTTGATCAAAGGCAGAACAGCTGAATGTTTCCTCAGTAAACTCTCACTCACTGTTCTGTCTTTAAACGCTGAGAGGAAGAGTCTAATTGCTTTGGAAAGGCCTAATCACTGCATCCAGAATCTTTAATGGAAGCCTTGTTATCACGTATCATTAAGTCACAGGATGAATAAATCAGGCCGTGTCTCACAAGCTCGTTCACGGCCGCACATAAAAGCAATCTGCAGGTTTGCCCGAGCAAAAAGGAACAAACAAGCCATTAAGAGGCCAGAATCTCTGCCATCATGGAAAAGACTGATTGGAGTTTTAAACACACACATGGCAGCGCTGTAATGAGAGCTAACAGGCCTGAAAGAGCCGCGCTAATTGATCTGATGAAGCAAGAGTTGTTGTCAATTAAACTATCAGAGCCACTGGACGTATCTCAGGCTGACGGGTCAATATTTGAGCATTTGTGAGAGACAGAGAGACCCTCGCCGTCCATCAGGAGCAGCGCTCGCGGCCTTCAGGTGAGGAGAAGATTCCTCCGGCAGCCCGGGAAAACATCACTCAGGCCTCATTGTTCACTCAAGTGTGCTGTTTGCTCTTCAATTAGGCCTAATTCAGCTGGAGATGGAGCTTTTATATCGCCGTCAGACCTTCTGCTTCACTGTCTGCGCTGTAAAATAATGACTTCTGTAAACGTGAGCACAGCTCCAGATCATAAATACTCAGTCAGGGGGGTTTGTGAGGATAGGGCATGAGTTTGGAGTGATATATTGCTGTTAACCCATGTAACGTTGTCAGTTAGTGTTAATGGAACGTTCCATCAGGGTGATCTGATACATTTTTAAAAAAAGTTAGACTAATGTAACCATTTTAAATGTTACATTCAAATGTAACGTTCCCCTAATGTTTGCAAAATGGAATGTTTCTTTAACATTCATATAATCAAGAAAAAACATTAAAAAAAAAACATGTTTCAGAGAACAAATAGAGAAATAATATTTTCATAATTGAATGAGAATGTTAACAAAACATAGAACATATTTGAATATTTTCTCTTTTCTAGCTCAAGAGACTTTATGGAGATATCAGTTTTGTTTTATTGAACTGTAACTTTTGTCTCAGATTTGGGGTTTCTTCAAAAACTACAAGAAAAGCCTCCAGCCTTAGTCACAAAAGCTTTTTAGCTGTTCTGAAAATCCTTGTCCTGCATGGTCAAAAATGATACATTTCTTGTTATGATCTATTATCACCAAATCTGGGATTCAATCTTTTTCTAAAGTTTTCTTTCAATTAGCACAGGTTTTTTTGTTTCTTTATGGAGCTGATCGATTGCCTCATTGATCTGAGCTCAGGCACCAGGTTATTGGGTGAATATCACCAAAATGATTTACAAATAGTTCTTTTTTTCACTTTATTTAAAATGACAGGCCTTGTAAATCTCTCCTTAAGCTATAGTATCACAAATGGAACTGATTGGTCATGGGCCTCTTTTGATCTGAGCTTATTCACCAGTTTTTGACTGAAAATTATCCACAAATAGTGCTGTTTCACAAAACACAAAACCTGTGCTAATTTAAAATAAAAAAAATCGATAAAGAGATAAGATTGATTCTTAGATTTGTTGATGAACACAGAGAGATTTACAAGCAATTTTCTTTTTTCAATTTTTCACTCATTGTTCACTCAAGTCATGTGCTGTTTGTTTAACAAAACAAACAAAAAAAACATTAATTATCTTTTATTTTCAGGTTTAAGTCCAATGATAAAAGTTTTAGCATTTTCAGGAAAAAGAAATTCCTCTCCACATCAAAATGACCAGAACACAACAGGAAGATAAAGAATATATAACTAATACAAATGAATGAATCTAAAGTTTAGGTGGCAACATTTTTTTTACTTTTTAAGAAGGTGTTTGCATGCACTCTTAAAAATAAAGACTTTAAAAGCATGTTTTGCAGCAGCGAAGCCATAGAAGAAGTGTTTTCCTCAAAGAACCTCAATTCTTGAAAGATCCATTAGTGTGAAGAACATTTGAAAAGCTTCTTCATGGAACCAACAATGCCAATAAAAACCCTTGGTGTTCAGAGGTAAAGACATGCTCAGGACGGATTTCTGATGTGTTTGGGTCTGCGGTCAGAGGTTCAGTTCACATGCTGTTTTTTTCAGAATCACGATTTGTGAAGCATTTCTCAATTCAGGCCGAATCGATGCTCATGGTGTTGGTTTTGGAGCAAACTGTCACCGCTGCGGGGCTGTTGAACTCTCTCAGATGCACAGAACACTGTGATTCATCGCCCAGGATCCTCTCACTGTCCAATCATTAACTACAGCATTAGCACAAACTCAGGCCTGTTTGTCTTGTTTGAAGCGATAACGCCGCTGATCGCCGAGCTCCAGATCTCAAACTGTGCTGTTGTTTCATTCAGGAAGTGATAGAGTTTAATTGATTTTAATGACTAACAGATAATCTGCTATGATGAGAGCATTGTGAATCAACAGATAAAGGACTAATAACACTGATAAATCTAATGCTCATTCTTCATCACATCAGATTAAAGGAAACAGCATCTGCCATATTATGCTGCTTCCACACTAAATCTCTCCTTGTCACACAGTTTCTGAAAGCTGTCACTCAAACAGCAGAAGCACACACCAAACCTACAAAACCAGACACTAATTCACAGACTTTGACTCGGTTTTTTATTTTCATAAAACACACAATAATAATAACACAACACACAATTTTGAAAATGTAAGCAGTTGAATCATGCACTTTGAAACCGTTTGTGTCCCTGCAGCACAAAAGCAGTCATGAGTAGCACAGGTATATTTGTAGCAATAGCCAACAATACATTGTATGGATCAAAATTATACATTTCTCTTTTATGACAAAAATCAGGATATTAAGTAAAGATCATGTTCTATGAAGATATTTTGTAAATTTCCTACCATAAATATATCAAAACTTAATTTTTGATTAGTAATATGCATTGCTAAGAACTTCATTTGAACAACTTTAAAGGAGATTTTCTCAATATTTAGATTTTTTTGCACCCTCAGATTCCAGATTTTCAAATAGTTGTATCTCAGACAAATATTGTCCTATCATAACAAACCATACATCAATGGAAAGATTATTTATTCATCTTCCAGATGATGCATACATCTCAATTTCCAAAAATTGACCCTCATGACTGGTTTTGTGGTCCTGGGTCACAATTAAGGTTCACATTTAATATTGAATGTGGAAATAATAAAACCTTCATCTTTTAGAAATATGAATGATGCATAATTATGCATTAAAAAGGCAAATTAGACAGATATTTTACCGCCAATATATTGTTTATTGACTGACACAAAATATTTACACAGTTTCCCACGAGACACCAGATACAGGTTTGGATCGAAATCTACACATCCATTAAGTTAATTGTGCTTCTAAATGTACAGTATGATACAGTATGTACAGTGCTGAGGTCCTGGGCTCATAGCTGAGGGCTCTCCTCCTCGATGTCCAGCTCCTGGTCAGACTCCTCAGACTCCTCAGACTCGCGCATCACGTCTGGACTCGATCTGTCCGAGTTTCTCTGCTCGCCAGAGTCCTCCACATCTCTCTTACCGCTCGGAGGATTCTCCTGTTTCACACAATCATGTCAATATCAAATGCTGTTTGGGGATTTTTATTTAGCGGCATTTATTTATTTTATTTGCCGTACACCGGCGTGAATTTCACTCTCTATTTTTATTTTATTTTTTTACTTAAAAAAAAAGAGATTATAAATATTATAGAAATGTTCTAGGAATTCTAAACATTAGGCTATATTAATATTATAGCCTATTCTAAAATAGGCCTATTATTTAGCCTAGAATTTAATATTCAGCAAATTAGATAATTATTAAAATCTTTAAATATGTTTCTTTTAAGATAGCAGAAAAACATGATACAGTCCTATAGTACAATTATTTTACGGCATTAAAAAAAAAGTTTTAAACTTTATTTCGTATTTATATTTTGTTATACATTTTATTTCGTTTTATTTTTTACTGATTTATTGATTTATTTATTTAATGCGCTGTTATAAAGCAGCGATCAAAACGAATTAACAGGATAATTAAATAACAATAAATAAATAAACAGATAAATAGGCTAAATGTAGAAACGATTTTCACGCAGAAATCGCAAGTAAATTTCACAAAAACAAAGAAACGGCGAGTAACGCATTAAATTAAGCGAGACATTTGATAAAAGACCGAAATAATATTTTCTTGTAAAACGCACGACACTAAACTAATCTCTATTGTACTTCGAAAAATCATTTGTAGTGTAATAAAATAACAAAATAAATAGTACAACAATAAAAAGCTGTTTTTCTTAAGATTAAAGTCACTTTAAAAGTGTAAAACCTTCATATATAAAGTGTATTTATTTATTTGATCCGTGTTTTGGTTGATTTAGTTGTGTTTGCTGTAAATGTTCAAACGAAACGTCAGAAATCCTGATTATTATGGATAGTTATAATAGCACATATAGCCTCGGATTCAGTATAATTATTACAATAATAAAATCGACTGTTTGACGTGTATTAAGAGCAGATTCTCACCTGTTTCAATCGCCTCCATTTGGCCCGACGGTTCTGGAACCAGGTTTTGACCTGCAGAAGACATAAAGAATCAAAGATGTTTGACTGCTGAAGAGAGAGATGAGTGAATGCAGCTGGTGATGACTCGCCTGTCTCTCGCTGAGCTGCAGCATCTTGGCGAGTCTCTTTCTCTCCGGAGGAGACAGATACTTCTGCGTCTCGAACTTCTTCTCCAGCTCGATGGTCTGGTCGTTGGAGAAGCGAACCTGTCCTCCTTTCCTCTTGTGCAGCGGCCGCTGGATGAACGGCGTCCACAGCAGAGGTTTACCTGCAGAACACACATCGATAAGTGTGATGAAGCATTTATACGCAGAAATGACCTTTGGCGTGCATATGATACGCAATGGGTAGGATTAGGATTGTGGGGTAGATGCGTATTATAAAGTCAATATCTGGTTGTGATGATCACATCAGGAATAAACGGGCAAATAAAGAGCGAGTTTGACTCCTGCAGATCTTCAGGCTGAAGGTGATTAATGTGTTTGGTGTGTCGGAATCTCTCTGTCTGTCTGTCAGCTCGAACATCCGCTGAAAGCTGGAGTTTATGAGCAGAAGGACTATGGCAAAATTTCCGTCAATGTGTTTCCTGTTGGTTAATCTGGTGAATGGGGTGAACATCCGTCTAATGCCCTCACAAACACAGAGGAAGCTGCGATTCATCCCGCCTGAAAAAACCCGATGCATCACCTTCAGATGGACACGTGCTCAGGCCTTCAGGAAATCATCCGAAATCTAAATCTTTTCTTTTTTTTAATCTATTTTAAAAATAGATTTAGAATTAAATTTTCAGGAAATTAGATACTTATTTTAAATATTTAAATGTACAATCCTATGTCGTAGAAATATTTTACAGCATAAAAATAATAATTTAATAATAAATATTATTTTAAGAATAACAGAAATGTTAAATGTAACATACATATATAGGGCCAATTCAGGTTATATGTATATATATATATATATATATATATATATATATATATATATATATATATATATATATATATATATATATATATACATATGGCCAAAAACATACATGTATTACGCATAACGTATTTTCCACCCATTTATTTTTGGCCATTTTCTGAAAATATAATTATATTTTGAAAAAGCATTTAGGAAAATACATTCACGTGTCACATTTAAATAAAAACTTCAGATTTTGTGCAATTCATAAAACTATTTTATTTAACAGTAATGAAATTCAAATGGTGTAATAAACTTGGCAGCATTGTGATTTCTTTTTGACTTTTTAAGGCATCAATAAAGATATGAATATATTATTAAATATAAATGTATAGATGATATAGGCCATATTAATACAAATCATATTTGCAGTAATAAAACTGATCTATATGCATTTGTTTAGTTTAAAAAGCATGCAGCTGAAGCGCGAGTATAGAGTTATTATGAAGTTCCGTGAGGTGTGTAGAGTTGTGTTTGCAGTTAAAGAGGTGCAGCTCAATGAAAGGAAACGAACAATCCGTAAAAAAACGGATCCCGGCTATCAGAAGTCGAGTGTTTCCTGAATATGTGTGTATTGAGGATGTGGATAAAATAATCAGCAGCGTGCACGAGTCCTGCTCCAGGAAAACATCTCACAGCTTCTGAAAGCACATTTACTCCTATCGAGAGCTCAAGATTTCCGGAATGAACGGAAAGGGTCAGGGCTTGCTGAGCACAGGCAGTTTGAACCTCAGACCGACAACATGTGAGGAAGATCAGCAGAGTCTTCCTCAGCCAGCACGCTTCCTGAGAGCCCAGCATCTGGAACACGATCCGAATTCACGCTCGTTTAGAGCAGCAGGGTCACAGAAATGCGCTTTGAGCTGCAGTTTCGAAATCAAGAAGAGCTTCCTCTTCAGGTCAGTCTGGTTGATATTATTAACCACATGAGCTGTTGGTAAACAGACCTCATGAAGCTCAGCTTTCTATGTCCAAATCACACCAACTTTTAGGCACAGTTTCACAATATAAATGCACGTCGGCTTTCTCTTTTACGCACACATATTTCTAAAAAAGATTTTTGACCAGATTCAGTTGACGTGGAGTCAGATGTTTAATATTGAACGAAAGCTTCAACCACTCGCAGACTCTCAGAAAAAAGGTACAAAATCTATCACCAGAACGGTAATCTTAAAAGCTATACTAATTTAGCATTTGAGACACTAATATGTAGCTTTAAGGCACTAACATACACCCTTTACACTCTTTACTGTATTAATAGGACGCCAAATAGAAATAGAAAATCGTGCTATTGATAAGCATTTTCATGAGGCTCTTCAGCAGCTCTGGTTTAGATCGAAACAGGACAGAAATGAGTCTGGCTCTCACCCAGCGGGTCGTGGCGGATCAGCGCGTGCGTAAAGTCTCGCTGGAACGGGTAGATGGACGCGTAAGCGAGCGCCTGCTGCGACAGAACCGGGTGGATCGGCGTGGGCTCGTAGATCGGGGTCCGGTAAGACGGGATCAGGCTGGTGAACGAAGAGTTTGGAGACGGCAGGGTCGGCGTGGGCATCACCGGGCCAGGCGCGGACGCGTTTCTGCCCAGAATGTCCTCGATGTAGAAGGGCGTCGGGTGAGCGGGCGGCGCGGGCGTCGGCGCGTAAAAAGGAGCGTGCGAGGGCTGGAACTGCATGGCTGGAGAACCTCTGGTGACTTCTGCTTCCATGCAGTTCGTCAGGTTGCGATGAGCGAAAGCGGGAGGTCACTAGTGAGGGAGCTGATGATGTTTGATGAGGGAGGAGAGTAACGGGTCAAACTTCCTGCAGGTGCGAGCTCTGATTGGCTCTCTGAGAAGAATGAGATGAAGGAGAAGAAAGAAGAAACCTGAGGAGGAGGAAAGTCAGGATGCACCTGATTAAACACACAATCATGAAGCAGGATTCAATCTCACTTTCATTTAAGACACATTACTAAACCTAAAGCCGAATTTAATAGCATTTCATGACATTATACATTGTTCATAAAAATAGTAATAATTATAAACCTGTTCAAATAAAAAAAAAAATAAGTTAAAAAAATTAAAATTAAATTCAGTAAACCTATTTATGAAAAAGCGAGCTGAAATTGTAGAATTAATTATAGAAATGAATAATGGATCAAATCAATAGAAGTTAAATGGATAAAAACAGATGTTATGACTTTATTCAGATTGTATTCCGGTTATTCGTCTATGTTAGAAATTATTTAAAGATTTTGTGATTTTATTTTTATGCTATTTTGTGCAATAAATTATAAAAAAATAAAGTTACGAAATATGAACGAGTAGTAATGTCTTTGATTTTAAAGATCATGTCTAAAAAAACAGCTAGAATATAAAATAGTATTTAATTAATATCTATTTGGCAAAATTCAATAGCTATTGTGTAGCCAAAACTTTTAAGAAATTACTTAAAAAACCACATTCACTGGCAATCAAAGCATTCTGATATTAAAACGAATGGGGACAAGTTGGTTAAATGTTCGAATACCTTCTACACACAAAATACACATTTTGCTAAATATGTTTCAAAACAGGCCTATGTAAATATTTTTCTACCAATATATTTGTTGGTCTTTTTTTATGTATTTTTGAAAATATTTGTGAAAAATATAAATATAGGCTATGTTTAAAGTATTTATATATTTAAATAAAAAATTACATAGCATTGATGAAAAACTTTGTTGTCTATAACACGTGTGAACATTTGAATAAAAACCAGCAAGGAACAAATAATAATAATAATAATAATAATAACAATGATTATAATGATGATGAAATAGACCTACATTCTGAAATATATTTTGGTATATGAAGGTTGAAACCAAATATATTTTCTATTTCAAAAATATATTTAACCGAGCTTCACCGTTTACAATTAGCATATAGACCTTGGACCTATTTAAAATATATATTTTGGCTAGATTTATTTATTTATTTTTTTTTGCCGTAAGGGTTACCCAGAACACAGATAGTTGGGGTTTCTTTCAGTTCAGTTCTAATGAAGTGGTTTGTAATGCATGAAAGACTCATCTCAGGAGCACAGACTGATCTTTCTCAGATAAATCCGACTAATATCACCTGCAGATGAAAGCATGTCATGCATGAAAGGCTAATATTTGCGCTTGGCCAATCATTGCAGTTAATTGATCTGCTGTCACAGTCGTGTGGAGCTCATTCTGGACAAACTCCATCACATTCACTCTGAAGGAGCCAATAATGGCCTTGAGAAGCAGCTCCTGACACCGAATGTTTGATTAAACGCATCAATAATCACGAACTTTCATCATCCTCGTTACTCAGAAATGCACTTATAAAGTGTTCCAGTAGCTCTGATATCATTTCGTCATTGCAGTCATTTGATAAGAAAAGTCCGAACTGATCACTTCTTATCAGAGTCTATTGATCTCGGTTAGTTTCAATTAGCAGCTGATTAGAGTCGAATAGAGCTGAACACCGAGAAGGAAACAGATAATGATGAGTGACAGGAACACTTATCATCATCATCATCATCATCATCATATCATCATCATCATCATCTCAAACTACTGCTGACACAATAATCAACACGCGCTCATTTCTGCTCTTTTGGGCCTAAAAATATGATAAAAACCAGACACTAGAACTTAAAGATTGTGGAATCGTTCAAAACATCCATTTTTAAAAACGTCTTTCTTGGTTATGTGAATGTTGATCATTTTACAAACATTAATGTTACATTTGTTACATTAGGAATGTTCTCTAAGCGCTCAGTGCAACATTTAAAAAATCTCCTGCTAAAACAAAAGTTTTATTAATAATATTGTTTTGAGATCATAATTAAAGACTAGAGAACTTAACCCATTGCTCGTTCTATTAGCGTTACTAGGAGAACATTTGTTCATAAGTATGTGAACCTTCCTCCAAACGCATGTTCTTTGGGTTCTAGATTC
>NC_136760.1:28606464-28641464 GCF_936440315.1 Barbus barbus
GCATCAGGTTTGTATTCGTTCTGCTTCCTCATCCGCAGGTCTTCCGTTCATCACGGCGGCTAATAAGTTCGAGGCTCTGGCGGCCCACGATGCACTGGTGGAGCTGAGCGGTGCTCTGAACACCATCGCTGTCAGCATGATGAAGATCGCCAACGACATCCGCTTCCTGGGATCCGGACCTCGCTCGGGCCTCGGAGAGCTGATCCTTCCCGAGAACGAGCCTGGCTCCAGCATCATGCCCGGTGAGTGACGCGTCCACTGGCCAATCACAGCCTGAGGCTCACAGGAAGCTGTTCTGGATGCTGCTTGTATCTGTGCAGTGGATAATATGGATGAAGATGATGTATGTATGTATGTATGTATGTATGTATGTATGTATGTATGTGTGTGTGTGTGTGTGTGTGTGAGACGTTCACCTCTGACCTTTAGCTCTGGACTTGTGTTTCTGGTCTATTTTTGGGGGCTCTGATGTCCTTGACCTCTGAAAAATGCAACACACACACACTCTCACTTAAACTTGTGTGTGTGCGCGCGAGTGTAAGTGAGTGTTTGTGTGTGTGTGTGTGTGTGTGTGTGTGAGTGAGTGTCTGTGTGAGTGTGTGTATGTGTCTGTGTGTGTGTGTGTATGTGTGTGTGTGTATGTGTGTTTTTGTGACATATGAGGACATAAATGTGTATAATGAGACAGGTATGACACAGGTATTACAAGGAAAAGGTGATTTATGAGGACATTACACCATGTCTCCACTTTTCAAAACACTTCTAAATCATACAGAGTGAGGTTTTTGGGGGAAAGTATAAATGCAGAAAGTCTCCTGTGAGGACTAAGTTTAGGTGTAGGGTTGGTGTAGGGCAATAGCACACACAGTTTGTTCAGAATAAAAACCATTACGCCTATGGGATGAACCCATTTAGATAGCTAAGTAAACGTGTGTGTGTGTGTGTGTGTGTGTCTCAGGTAAGGTGAACCCCACGCAGTGTGAGGCCATGACTATGGTAGCAGCTCAGGTGATGGGAAACCACGTGGCTGTTACTGTCGGAGGAAGCAACGGACACTTTGAGCTCAACGTGTTCAAGCCGATGATCGTGAGTTTCCAAGTGATTTCTTTAAAGATATACATTTAATCAGTTCATGCATTCCCTGAGAAAAAACAAGCAACAATGTTATTTGTGCAAAGATTTCCAGAAATATTTTTCAATGATGAGACAGAATCAAAAGTTTGGAATCATTAGGATTTTTAAATGTTTTTAAAAAGAGTCTCTTCTGCTCAGCAAGGCTGTGTTTATTTGTGTATATCATAAATACAGTAAGAAATTATGAAATATTTTTACAATTTAAAGTAGCTGTTTTCTATGTGAATATGTGTTAAAGTGTAATGTATTTCTGTGATCTGCAGCTGTATTTTCAGCATCATTACTCCAGTCTTCAGTGTCACATGATCTTCAGAAATCATAATAATATACTGATTTACTGCTCAACAAACATTTCTGATTATTATTAATGTTGAGCACAGTTGTGCTGCACAATATTTTTGTGGAAACCGTGATACACTAGCATTCAAAATGTTTGGGTCAGTGAGATTTAAAAAAAAAAGTAATATTTTTATTCAGCAAGAATGCATTAAATTGATTAAAATTGACTGTAAATCCATTTATAAGTGGAGTAATGATGGTGAAAATTCACCTTTGCATCACAAGAATAAAACATATTTTAAAATATAGTCACATAGATAAGTTATTTTAAACTGTAATAATATTTCACAGTTTTATATATATACACACACACACACACACACACACTCTCTCTCAGACGAGTCGTTCTCAGGGTTTTAATTCTGTGTAATTTGTGTGTTCCAGATTAAGAATGTGCTGAACTCTGCCCGGCTGCTGGGCGATGCTTCGGTCTCGTTCACTAATAACTGTGTGGTCGGAATCGAGGCCAATATAGAGAGAATCAACAAACTGATGAACGAGTCTCTGATGCTGGTCACGGCGCTGAACCCTCACATAGGTAACGACAGCAGAGGGTGCCAGAAACACTTTATTCCTCTTCCTCCAGAGGAGGGTTTGAGCAAATCAGGGGCCAATGTTTCGCATTGCATTTACACAAATAACTACTTCATCTCGATGATTGTGCCAGTGTAGTTTACAATCAGTGATTAAAAAAAACTTTAAATTAAAAATAATATTTTTGCTTGATATTGGCAGCTGTTTGGGGATTTGGGCATATATTACATTACAAAAGTTTTAAAGTTTTATTACATTGTTGTACCCTTCTGTTGATCAGAATAATCCATTTTTTTTTAATCAAAAGTATCCCAATCTTACTAAAAACGTTTTGAACACAAACTGAGGATTTAATCCAGATCAAAACCAAGATTGGATTTTGTGATCTAATCCGAATTCAGAATCCTTTGAACAACCCATTTTCAAGATTTGATCCAATCCGATGGCCAAAATCAGATGCTTTGGGTTGCAGCAGAACCTGCATGTGTATTAAACTCCTCACCTTTCAGTGACAGCTCACTTTTATGAGATCAAAATAGGTCCTCTATGAGATTTGCTTAGATTCAATAAAAAAGTGCTTTTATGAGGCTGGGGGGGGGGGGTCTAGAAACGGTAATATTTGATGTATTTGAGGTCTGAGATGTGGGAATGGTGAAGAGAGAGAGAGCAAACATTTTGCATTTTAAGTCCACATTGCCGTCTAATCAGCCGATATTGTCTTAAATAGCCTGCAAAGCACTTCATCTTTTATAACATGGGATTTTGACCAAATATGTGTCCCTGCAGCACAAAAGCAGTCATGAGTAGCACAGGTATATTTGTAGTAATAGCCAACAATACATTGTATGGATCAAAATTATACATTTCTCTTTTATGATAAAAATCATTAGAATATTAAGACCATGTTCCATGAAGATATTTTGTAAATTTCCTACCATAAATATATCAAAACTTCATTTTTGATTAGTAATATGCATTGCTAAGAACTTCATTTGAACAACTTTAAAGGAGATTTTCATTATATTTTAATATTTTCAAATAGTTGTATCTAATATCTAATAGTTGTACCAAATATTGTCCTATCATAACAAACCATACATCAATGGAAAGATTATTTATTCAGATGATGTATAAATCTCAATTTAAAAACATTGACCCTTATGACTGGTTTTGTGCTCCTGGGTCACAAATATTCAATTTTGATTTGTATGTTGCAACAAATGTTAAATGTTTTCTTTTCGTTTTTTGCGAAAAATTTAAATACCTTAAAGTAACTACAAATGAGCATGTACAGCATGCTATATCCCCCCTTACCTGTTTGCATCTCTGATCACTGAATTGATTTGTTCAGTCGTCTTGTTATTGAAGTGTTTGCCGTTCCTGTGTGTCTGATCTGGTCTTCTCTTTCAGGTTATGATAAAGCTGCCGCTATTGCAAAGACGGCACACAAAGAGGGCTCGACTCTGAAAGCCACGGCCGTCAAGCTGGGCTTCCTGACAGAGGAGCAGTTTGAGCAGTGGGTGCGACCGCAGGACATGCTGGGACCCAAATAGAGCAGAACCACGGGACGCCCGGCTAAAGGTCACGGGAATGATGCCTTTGTACAATAAAACACCCGTTTCAGTCCTGTGCGTCTGAGAATGTGTGGTTTCTCTCCGTCTCTGCACACTTTCAGACAGCGGCTGAGCTCTGAGATCTGTTGTGACTGTTCATCGTGTAACACCAGATCATCAGTAACATCTGCTGATGTGTGCGCTTACATTTATTCATTTGACAGACGCTGTGTTTTAATATTTGATCAGTGTTTGTGCTCCCTGTCGACGCATTGGAAAATCTCACACAAATATATCCATCCCCAAGTCAACAGTACAATAATGGGGAAAATGTTTACTTTTGGTTGTGTGAGTGTAGTTTTCTTTTCTAAATGGCCTCTAAATCATCCTGGTATTATAATGTGTTACATTAAGGCAAAGGTTTATTTACAGTATATAGCATATTTCATACACAGTGATAATTCAAAGTGATTCACAGAATTAAAAAAAGAATTAAAAAGCAAAAATAAAATATTCAAAAAAAAAAAAAAAAGGTTCATCATAAAAAAAAATTAAGAAAATAAAATGCATATGTATAAAAATATCTATCTATACCTATATATATATATATATACTGCTCACAGAAACACATTTACTTGCTTGGTGAATCTCACTAAACCAGTTAAGAAATGAACATAAATAAATTTTGCATGAGGAAAAAGCTTTTTTTTTTTGCATAGTGACAATGTACTTGTCCTTTTCCCCCAATAATCTGTAATATAAAGAAAAAATATATATTTATATTTGATGCATTTCCTTTCATTTCCAAATTTAAGTTTATTACTATTATATAGATGAATATTTTAAAATGAGTTATACTTGCATTTTAATTTTAGTTAAACTTTTTGTATTTTTGTTGTCATTATTAGCATTTGATGTCTTTATAGTTTTATTAATTTTATTTTTAGTTGGTTTCGTTATTTTAGTACATCAAGTTAAACTAAATGAAAATGAGTGTTGCTTTGGCAACTAAAATCTAAAATAAAGTTTCATTTTAGTTAGCACTTATTTTACTTTAGTTTTATACATTAAAGCAAATGACAAACAATGAACTAAACATTCAGCAGCAGTGACTCAAAGAAACAGAGAAATAATAATACAAATAATTACGAAGAATAGAAAGAAGACACATGCAACATTGTCAAATAATACACTCTAGGTTCCTTACTGATCCGTTCATATTCAGTGCATGCAGACACATAGAAACAGGTGTCCACCTTTGAATACAAACATCCAGTTTCAGCTGGAGTTGGGCAGTCATATATCCAATTCTATTATTAGATTCAAGTTTTTCTGTCCACTGGGCCATTTTAGGAGGGTGTGGCTTCATCCAATTAATTGTTCTGGTTTTTCCTGCACTTAATAAGAGTATATGCAATATATATCTCTGGTTTTTACTACATAAATGCTGGGGTATCCCTTCAAGCAAGAAAAACAAGAGAGTAAAAGGCAAGTCTAGATGCAGAATCTTCATAATCTCAACCTTTACAAAATGCAAATAATTTCAGACATTCCCAAAATACAATAAGCATTTATTATTGTATTTGATTTTGAACGTCTCAGAAACAGGCTGGTGTGATGTGAGCAGGTTTCCTCTGTGAAGCACTGATGAAGATGATGATGATGCTCACAGAAGTGGATCTTCCTGAACTCATCTCTGGCATTTCACCTGCTCTGCTGCTTCCTGACTGGCATGTTAATGTCTGTGTGAGTTCATTCCCAGCATGCCGTGGTGCGGCGGGGGTCAGAGCGGCATATGGTCACGACAGGAGAGAAGCTCCTTCAGGAGACGCAGGCGAGAGGCGAGTGACATGTGGCGGCTCCGCAGGCTCCAGATCAGTGTGTAATGAGACACAGCCCCATTGTGACAACATGCCCCACTATAGCTCAACATTTGTTCAAAAGGCTGTATATTTTTATTGTACCATAAAGATATGGTTTTATTGTAGTCAAGACCTTTAAAAATAAACCCACCCTGAGAAATATTCACTGGAGTAAAAGAGTGACAACTTGCCCCGGTGTGTCTCCTCTACTTATATTTAATGATATCTATCATATATCATCTGCTATTGATTTGTCACTAATAGAATTATGCTTTGTAAGCGACTGCAGGTGCTGATGAGCAGAGATTGAATACACAGACGCCACAGGCAGATATTGACTGACTTCTGCTAATGAGATTCAATCATCTCTTACAGAAAACTAATGAACGTTACCTGAGACGAGCACATGTCAGAGCAGCTAAACATCATCCTGCGGTTTGTGAGTGAAGCTCAACGCTGACCTGTAGTTTCCATATGGAGAGAACTGGAGATAAATGAACATTTATACGCACAGACAGGCCGTTAAAGTTTATTTCTAGAACGGAATCGATCTCTCGCAGCCCTTTAGTGTCCATCTCACATTAGTCAGACGATGCTGTGAGACGTTAAGTATGTTTTAAGGTTTGGTGAGTAGGCTGTTAAGTAAATAAAACTTTACTTACATAACATTTTAAAAATGAGGCTCTGCAGTGAATGGGTGCCGTCGGAATGAGAGTCTGATAAAAACATCCCAATAATCCACACATTATTATGGATTATGGACAGTATTTTAGTTAAAAATGTCTTAATTCTGGATGTGTTTCAGCTTTTGTCTTCTCCAGATGTTAACTGACGGACTGGAGTGGTGTGGATTATTGTGATGTTTTTTATCAGACTCTCATTCTGACGGCACCCATTCACTGCAGAGCATCCATTGCTGAGACACTGATGCAGAGACACATTTATACAAACCTGATGAAGAAACACACTCATCCTAATCTCAGATGATCTGAAGGTGAGCAGATCTGTAGCAGGTTTTCTTTCATTTTTGGGTCACTATTCATTTAAACCCAACACTGATGGACTGTGAGTGAGGAAACCTTTAACATTTCCATCATTTGATGAAACATTAGTGTAATAGCGTGTTTGTCCTGAGTGCTGTAAACATGCAAACTCTGTAACCTTCTCCTCTCAAACCCTGCGGGTGTTCATTATCTGCTGCAGGTTTCTCACCCTTTTATTGCATTAAACAGCCTGATTAGACTGCCTTCTCCTAATATATGACATTAGAGGATTGCTGTTATATTAGCGTGTGTTATATAATACTAAACTATTTAGTCCAGGTCTGTTCTGAGTTATAAATGCTTGTATTTTCTAGCAGTGGTTTTGTATAATATATCAAACATTTAGTTAAGACCTTCTAGAATAATATTGGTGAATTCTGTCTTAAACTAAAACCCAATATGATCAAATGTTTGCTGTTGATTAACAGTTGAACAGAATAAAATCAGACTATAGTCACTATATAATAAAGCGTGATTTCATCTGAAAGGCTGGATTTGTATTTTTCATAAATGTCAAATCGGGGCAAGTTGTCACATGTGTTTTAAATGTTAATTACATTTCCTTTTAGACAAAAACAATGCTATCTGTACCATTTAGCCTACATTTTACAGCTTTATGACTTATTTAGTACTTTATGATAGTTAAACCCCAAAATTCGACTTTCAAAAATAGCATTTTTCATTGGTAGGCTACATAAAGGCAGTTCAAAGTGCTTTAGCAAGGAAAAAATAAAACATATAGCTAAAAGTCAACTTAAATAATTGAACAATGAATAAGGAAAGAAAATAAAACCACAATCAAATTCGTAATACGAAATAATGCAGTGCAATGTACATACATACACTTGAGAATTATTTTACATAGAAGTAGGCCTAAATAAAAGGATTTTTGGAGTACGTTTCACAAGAAAATACTATTTCAGTTTTTGTACTTCAAAAATTCACTGTTATTTGCTGTTTATTTGTAATTGTTTGTGAAATTGTATTGCAATTTCAAGCAATTTGTATACATGTAGATTAAAAAATACTAAATTACACAGTCTAGCGCAGAATAATAACTGTAAATGATCGTATTGTGTTGCACTGGGAAGTCTAATGTAATGAAATGTGTGACGCGGACGCGGCGCGCGCTCTCGTGGACAGCGGGAGCGCGCGTGTGATTGGCCGCGGACCCTGCGCGTTCACGCTCTAGTTGTGAGATTTGCGCGTCGCCGCTCGCTGGAGGAGAGGAAAGCGATAGTTGTCACACCGATGGGCAAATAACTCACCGTTTCCAATGAATAACTGCCCCTTCAGCGCGACCGCCAGCTGACGCACTGCCCTGCGCGAACTCACGCGGACGGAGGAGCGACGCGGCGCGATAGTGCGAGGTAAACGCATGTTTATTCCTTCCTCTCATCCGTCAAAGTGCGTCGCGTCCTCAGGCATCTCCTCCAGGCCGCGCGTCGAGGCGCGTTGTGTGTGCGTGCGTGTGTGCGTGGGTGTGTGTGTGTGTGTGTCTCTCTCTCTCTCTCTCTCTCTCTCTCTCTCTCTCTCTCTCTCTCTCTCTGTGTGTGTGTGTGTGTGGAGGTATTACTGAATGGCTCCATCATCATCATCATCATCACATCGGTGCGGTGAGATTCTTCATCTTCATTCCGTTAAAGTCTTCATCAGGATCTGGTGTTATTATATAGTCATAAAAGCTGTAGAATCTCTTTCTGTCTGTCCTTCAGTCTATCTATCAGTCCATCTATTAAACTGTCTGTCTGTCTGTCTGTGGGAAGTTGTGGCCTAATGGTTAGAGAGTCGGACTCGTAATCCAAAGGTTGTGGGTTCGAGTCCCCGGCCGGCAGGGATTGTAGGTGGGGGGAGTGAATGTCCAGCGCTCTCTCCACCCTCAATACCACGACTGAGGTGCCCTTGAGCAAGACACCGAACCCACAACTGCTCCCCGGGCGCCGCAGCATAAATGCTGCCCACTGCTCCGGGTGTGTGTTCACGGTGTGTGTGTGTGTGTTCACGGTGTGTGTGTGTGTGTTCACTGCTGTGTGTGTGTGTGTGTGTGTGTGTGTGTTCACGGTGTGTGTGTGTGTGTGTGTGTGTGTGTGTGATCACTGCTGTGTGTGTGTGTGTGTTCACTGCTGTGTGTGTGTGTGTGTGTGATCACTGCTGTGTGTGTGTGTGTGTTCACTGCTGTGTGTGTGTGTGTGTGTTCACGGTGTGTGTGTTCACGGTGTGTGTGTGTTCACTGCTGTGTGTGTGTGTGTGTTCACTGCTGTGTGTGTGTGTGTGTGTGTGTGTGATCACTGCTGTGTGTGTGTGTGTGTGTGTGTTCACTGCTGTGTGTGTGCACGATGGATGGGTTAAATGTAGAGCACGAATTCCGAGTATGGGTCACCATCCTTGGCAGTATGTCACTTCACCTTCACTTCACCTTCGTCTGTCTCTCTATCCATCCATTGTTCTCTGGTTCTAGCTGTCTGTCTGTAATCTGTCTCTCTCTCTCTCTGTCTGTGGGTCAGGAGTATCCGTTGCTCTGCTACAGTATGGCTCAGCCGAGCTCGTGCGCTCAGAGCAGTAACGGTGTGGCCGACGAGTCTCCCAACATGCTGGTCTACAGGAAAGTAAGTGGATCCATCATCTCCTAAAACACCTGCAGACATGAACAGTCCTGCTCACTCAGCATTAGATCGCTCCGATGATTCCATATCGATGCGCACTGATTTAATTTCTGCAGCTGTCGGTCTATTTGATGCTCAGTCAGGACGTGTGTGTTGATGTTTCATGAACCGTTTGACACCATGAGTTTTCACCAGTGTTCAGTGACGATAAAGCAGGACTAAAGCTGCTCAATCTACTTCAGTTTGAAGCTGTTTGTGTTTTATAATAACTTCATGCATCATGCAATGAAATGTAAGAATGACTCTTCATTAGTAACAGGCTTCATCTCAGTGTGCTTTGAACTCGGTGTGGTTTTGAAACATGAAGAGCTGGAGTTTGTAGGTGTGATTTCAGATGTGTAGATGTTGCATTGATGTCTCACTCAGAGCTGCTCTCATCCTCACAGATGGACATGAAACCGTGTTTGAGCTGAGAGACTCTGACAGCTGCCATGTTTCACGATGGTGTGTTACTATACTGCTAGTTGTGCTCCACTCAGTGCTTGAATTGAGGGGGGGCTGGGGGGGTCCCGGACCTCCCATAAGCATTGGGACCCACCCATAATGCCCCAAAAAATATACTTGGGGGGGGGGGGGGGGGTCCCCTGGTATTTCAATAAAACTATAATACTTGAAACATGAAACTTGTGAAAATAATTTCAAATATCAGTATTCAATCTGTGAAATGTGAACTGACCACACAGAATATGAAGAATAGGCTATCAAAAACTTTAGGAGTCAGCTGTCCACGGCAGTCCTGCAGCGCGACACACTCAGGAAAAGATCATCTGATTATCGTTATCAATAAAATCCCAGAAAATATCGAGATATCATATTTTGTCTATATCGCACACCCCTTGGTTAGATATTTAATCATTTTTTGCTTAGTGATTGTTTGGTACACATAATTCACTGATCATCATAAAATAAGCTTTTATCTTAGAATTAGGTTTTCTCAACGATAACGAGGACAAGACAAAAAATCTGAATCATATCTATATAAGGGGTCTGGTTAGGGGGACCCCAAGAGCTTTGACACAATTCAAACACTGGTTCCACTAATTTGTTCGGAAGTGTGACAGTTCCAGAGAGTGGATGTATCGGATAACATCAAGTTTTGGTGTCTTTTTGAATTATTTTTATTGATTAACTCTTGTGCTGTGCTGAATATCCTTACCTGATTTAGTGTTCCTGATAAAAAATGACTGGCTTTTAAAAAATTGCTTGTAAATCTCTCATTATGCTGTATTATCACCAGATCTTGGATTCAGTATTTTTACAGGTTTTGTATTTCTTTTTGGAGCTGATTGATCATAGGCCTCATCGATCTGAGCTTATGCACCATTTTTGGTGTGAATTTTGAGACTAATTTTGTCAATATTCACTTAAAAAGTGAGGTGGATGAGCTCAAATCAATGAGGATTTTTTTGGTAAGTTGTTAAGTAGCTTTACTCAAATTAAATGGTAAAATGCTCATTAAGTGACTCTCAGAGCATTTCTGGAGATGTTCATGTATTTATGTCCTCATTTAGTGAGACGACTAGTGTGTGTAGTAAACGAAACGAACACAGGATTTATATTCACAGATACTAGTCCATATCACAATTTGATTGAAGTGTAATGACCTACTTTTGATTAATTAATTCAATTTTGACATTCTGTGAAATTCCGCGTGATACATCAAATTCTGCTTTTATGACTGGATTCCACGATTCCGTCTGCGTTTTCTGCATCGCGGACATCATAGGGCCCTAAGTTTAACCGTGTGTTCATTGCACCGGTCGAAGCTTTAGGTCTCTAACTGGTAGAGCAGGCTGATATTTGGGCTCTTGTGAAGTGTGCTAATGGCTCATCACTGACGCATGTGTGGGCGAGCGCCTCGTCTGCGTTGCCATGTTTGTAGGTGGTTTTGTAAGTACGCTGGTGTGTGTATTTCTGGTTTGCTTTGCCATGCAGAAAAGTGAAACTTTGAGCATCAGGCTAGCACTGGTTCTGAACTCATTTCCACTGCAGCCGTGTTGATGCTGTCATTCAGATCTGTCAGAGATGACAGTGAAATGGTCCTTATGCACAAACATCACAACAGTGGCCTCAAATGTATTTGCACGCTTAAAATTGTGTGAATGTCCTTGCATGAGAAAAAAGATCAAAATCAAGCCGTTTATTGTAAAGAAAGATGCACAGAAACACTTGGGTTTGTTTGGGGTTTAGATGCTGAATCAATAGATGATGAAGATGAAGACAGTATTGTGTGTTTGTGGTTAGTTAGTGAGTCATGTTGATAGTTCATGTGATTCTGTGTGAACCTGAGCAGAACTGACTTCATACATCCATTAAAAATTACCTAAATTAACTAAGTTAAATGGTTTTGAGAAAATTGTGAGATACAAAAGTGCAGTTCTGAGGGAAAAAGTCAAAATTGTGAGATGTAAACTTAGAATTATGAGTTTATAACTTGCAATTGCGAGAGATAGACTCACAGTTCTGAGAACAAACGTCAGAATCACGAGATGTAAAGTCAGAATTGCGAGGCGTAAACTTATGATTGTGAAGCGTAAACTTTGAATTGTGAGGCGTAACTTAGAATTGTGAGGCATAAACTTTGAATTGTGAGAATGTAAAGTCAGAATTGAGAGGCGTAAACTTATGATTGCGAGGTGTAAACTTTGAATTGTGAGAATGTAAAGTCAGAATTGAGAGGCGTAAACTTATGATTGCGAGGTGTAAACTTAGAATTGTGAGAATGTAAAGTCAGAATTGAGAGGCGTAAACTTATGATTGCGAGGTGTAAACTTAGAATTGTGAGAATGTAAAGTCAGAATTGAGAGGCGTAAACTTATGATTGCGAGGTGTAAACTTAGAATTGTGAGAATGTAAAGTCAGAATTGAGAGGCGTAAACTTATTGTGTGGTGTAAACTTCAGTGTTTCCCACACATAGACGAATCTGTGGCGGTGCGCCACAGATTAAATTCCGACCGCCACAGATTCAACACCGACCAAAAAAAAAAAAAATCAATACCTACCGTCACATATTGCGTTTCGTTATTCTTTTGTACGCTATTTAAAACACGCAGCGAATTCGTTTCCCTGCTCTCTCTTCATCTCTCTGTCACTCACGCGTCTCTCCCTCACACACACGCACACACACAGTCCCTCCCCTCCGTGCACACCACATCTGTCTGGATCGTCTGTGGAGAGAAGACGGCTGGCGAAAGGTTGGTATCTCGTGAACACTTTTAACACACAATCACAGATTAAAAAGTGCTATAAAATATTTTATATTCTGAATACAATAGTTTCAGTGTGTTGATGTTACTGTAAGTCCCGACCCTTAGATTGCGCCTTCTTTAGAAAGTTAACTAGTCGCAAGTTTGCGGTAAAATGTAGGCTAGCAGCCTAGTTGGGTTGTCGAGGTCAAAACACTATATGTAGCAGCTGTGAATCAAATAAACGTGTTATAAATTATGTCGTTTCTTTACTCTTACACCGAATGTTGTCCTTTAGGGGATCCAATCGTATCCCCTATCCAATCGTTCTTTTCATCTGCAGCCCCCCCCCCCCCGGGCTGACCACCACACATTGCCTTCAAACCTGTGGGAAACACTGAACTTAGAATTGTGTTAAACTGTACTTGTTTACCAGCACCTGACAGTTTTAACAGTTTAAGTTAAACTGTACTTGTTTACCAGCACCTGAGTGCATAATTTTCACATTTGTATGAGTGTATGTCGTTGCTCAAAGAGTGTAGCTGCTGTGAGTGAAGGTTGATTGAGTTTGTGTTTATGATGCATGTGCACACACATTATGATGAATACGTCCATCCAGAACAGTGAGGGAAAGCTGCACATCATCTCTATTCTCATCATCATATTTATTTACTGCACAGCAAGAGTTTCACAAAATCACTTTTATGTAACTCTATCTGTCATTTATGAGGCGTTACTAGTAACCAGCTGTTAAATAGTCCTTTTACAGTGCTTTTGGTGCAAACTTCTCATGACTGTTTTTATTTTCTGTTAACTTTAGACACATGAGTTCTGCCTGATCTACATGGAAAGATATAGATTTCCCCAGAGAAAATTAATCAGAAAAACATGCATGTTTTATGGACCATCTTGGACCATCAATGATTGAGTCATATTAGATATATGACTCAATCATTACTCAAACTCAACTACACATTCATGCTCAAGTCAGTAATGTCTTAAGGTTTATCTATAGTACTACAAATGTGTACATGGTACTGACTGCAAATCACTAGTTGTTTTGGCAGAATTCGAGTCAGTTATAAACAGAATAAGGACTGCATCGTGTAAATATGTGGGTTTCTAGTCGATTAGTGAGGTTGCATGGCTTATGCAGATTTTTCCTTTTCCAAGCTTGAATATTTGATGTTTTAAGGGGTATGAATTTAGAGACTGAGCTTCACAGGGGTTTTAGCCGTTTCCACATGCTGACCATCTGATGCTAAACCTTCCCGAGACACTCCAACTCTATATTCATCCTCTTAAGCACTTCTGGAACTGATTCTCAGCTGCTTTTGCTTCAGGACAGATTTCACTTTTCATATCATATAACTGGCCCAAATTTATACTGTACAAAAGTGAACAAAAATGTTTTAGATGTTAAAATGATTTGTTTGAGGATGTTGGCATGAAACTAAAACCATAAAACAATTTTTGTTACTTGAAATAAAATAAACTTTAACTGAAATAATAATAATAATTATATATGTGTGTGTGTATGTATGTGTATATATATATATATATATATATATATATATATATATATATATATATATACATTTTCTATTTTTATTTAGTTTATCTTGATGTACTTAAATAACTGCAACCAAAACTGTAATAAATATAATGAAAATTATAATATAAAAACTAAATGTAATAAAAATATAAAAAACACACAAGAAAAATACTAAAATATGTATACTAAAACTTTAACTAAAATTAAAATGAAAACAGAAAATATAAAAATAAAACCAAAGTAAAACCAAAACCATAAAGTCAAAATATTATTAAAAAGCTATCTCAATGATACTGAAATAACACTGGTTCATAATGGCATCTGTGTAACAAGTGACAGATGAATTAGCTGAACTTCAGCTAAAGTTAAACTATATTCATGATTTGTTGTTGCATTTTATTATTGTGACCTACCAGTTTACTGTAATAAAATTAATAATAATATGATCAGTAAATCATGGCAACTTAAGTTTTTACATTACTTTAACTCATTAAAATACGTTTTTTAAATAAGTTATATGAAATTCAGCTTGATGTTTTAATATCAGTTGATATTACTTGTATATAATGACTTGTATATAACTTGTTTAGCGACTGAATTTAAGTTTTTAAGTTGCAATAGGTGGAACGTTTTTACAATGTTGAGAACCGCTGATACAAATGATGACTTTTAGAGTTTAAAGGCACAGTGATGAAAGTGTCTAGTGGAAATGACCCTAAATTAGTCTAATTATGCAGGGCTTCAGACAAGTCTCATTAGAGACAGATCTCTCTTTCTGTTGTGCTTTTCTCCAAACCGTGTGAGGCGACTGGGCTAAACTCTCTTATCCGACCCGTTTTCTCGTGCATTTGTTGTTTCTAGAGATGTAGTTTATCTCTGCTCTATATTCAGAGATCTGCGCTCTCAATCTGTGTTTCAGTAGAGCCTCGGGTTTGCATTTAGTTGTTTCATTTAGAAATGTCAGTAATTGGCTTTTTAAAAAGATTCCTTAATGTTAGATTTTCTATCAAATATCAAACTGAAAGAGCTTATATAATTGCTGTATTTTTGTAAAAAAATAATTTTCTCCATTTATTGAAGTTGTATCGCTATTATGATTATTTTAATTTCTGCTATCTGATTTTGACATGAAAATAGCATTTGCTGCTATTGCATTAAATAATAAATAAATAAATTGATTGATTGTTTGATTGATTGTTTAAAAATTCTGCCATAATCTACCCATCTTCATGTCTTTAACTCATATGTCATGAAGTTTTATTGCTATTATGATTATTTTTATTTCTTCTACTCCGAATTTGACATGAAAACAGCGTTTGCTGCTGATATGGCATTAAGAAATAAGTAAATAAATTAATGAAATAATTCAAATCTGCCATCATCCACGGTCTTAAAACTTGCATGTGTTTGTACCTGTCAAACAAAATGCTGAACCTGCTCTTTTCCATGTGTCAGAAAAGCTCGATGAGCGATGTGAGTTCAGCTTCAATGTATTAATATGTATGTGTTGCGTTGGGATTTGAGCCAAAACCCCAGAACCACTAGACTTAAATACGACAGGCTAAAGTGTTTAATAAGAGATTTTGCCCGAGGACCTGCCTGTCGCCGGATCTGTTCATGAAGACCGTGAGAGAGCGATGGCTTTCCTCTGGGATTCACTTAGTTGCCATTTAATAAACACATTCCCCCGAGTGACTTACAGAAGCTATTTACAGCCGCTCTGGAGCTCTGCGATCATTTCTGCTGACCTTATTCTACAACAGCTCACTTCTGTGTGACGGCACAGACTCCAGAAACCTTTCTGATGATGATTATCAATGATGAAAACACTTGTGCTGCTTAATATTTATGCAGAAACCATGATATACTACCATTCATATCTTTGTGTTTTTAACATTTATAATGTAACAAAAGATGTCTATTTCAAATAAATGCTGTTCTTTTGATCTGATCTAATAAACACGTTGTTGGTTTAGATGCACTGATAAGTTTGTTTAGCTCTTCCTGTCCTATAGTTGTAAAGCACTGCAGTTTTTCTTTGGGTGCGATGAATGAAGCTGAAATACTAGACGCAGTAGAATCTACATTTGATATTGTATTTCTGATGTTATCTATTTTAACAGTAAAGAAATTCATAAAGTCATGACTATTAAACTGTGAGGGAATATTTAGATCGAGTGGCGTCTGTTTATTAGTTAATCTAGCCACTGTGCTAAATAAGAACCTTGGATTGTTTTGGTTATTATCTATGAGTTTGTGGATATGCTCTGCCCTGCAGCTTTTAGAGCCGGTCTATAGCTGGACATACTGTTTTTCCACGCAATTCTAAACACTTCTAAGTTAGTTTTTCTCCATTTGTGCTCAAGATTACGAGTTTCTTTCTTGAGAGAATGGGTATAACTGTTGTACCATGGCGCAGTACGCTTTTCTCTAACCTTTTTCAGTTTGAGGGGGGCAACAGCTTCTAATGTATTAGAGAAGATAGTGCCCATGTTGCTAGTCATTTCGTCTAGTTCATGTGTATTTATGGGTACACAGAGCAGTTGAGATAAATCAGGCAGGTTATTTGTGAATCTGTCTTTGGTGGCTGGAACAATAGTTCTGCCCGGACGATAACGCGGAGCCATATAACTAATATCAGTAATACGCAGCATGCACGATACAAGGAAATGATCAGTAACATCATCACTTTGAGGTACGATATCTATATCAGTAAGATCAAGTCCATGCGATATAATTAAATCTCACCTGCAATCTGCCAAAGACACAAATCCGCCATTTAAGCAAGTAACAGTGAAACAATGGTAATGTGTGTGAATAGAGTATTAGCAAACTAAGCGAGATTAGCGGTAGCCACGCTGCCGATGCTAATGGGCTATAAGCTAATAGCAGACTTGAGAAATCAAAATAAAACTAGTGATAACAAGGCGCTCTGATTGGTTTTGTTTTAGAATGCTATAGTGGATATATTCACACGTTATAGAAACTAAAATTAAAGTGTATAACAGGGGTGTCCAAACTACGGCCCGCGGGCCATCTGCAGCTGCTATCACTCCTGTGGCGGCCGCGAGGGATCTTTAAAAACATGATACGAATCTGCAGAGGTGGGCAAACTACAGGCGTTTTCATCCAGTCCGTGATGCAGATGTTCCAATATGCAATATCAGTAAAATCCAATAGATGGCATGGCGCTGTAGCCTGTAGTGCAGTATATAACCCCTGATTTACACCGTCCTACCGCTATAAAATAGTTTTAAGATAGAAAATAGACGATAAAGAAATCAAATCGTGGCATAACATTACATTCGAATGAATCAATAAAATCAGAAAAATCTCCCTGCTGTAGTTCAGAGTCTGCCGAGCAGCGCTGGAAAATGCTGATTGATTTTCAGAGATTGAATTCATTATAATTAAATAGATAGCAGGCTGACCCAGACCTCTTCTTAGATTCGTATCAGGTGTTAATGGATTGGAAAAACGGCCGTAGATCAGTTTAGAGCGTTAATCTGCACTGCATGAGTTTAAATGCATCTTCTGGTTTATATCAGAGATTCAGCCGAGCACCGTCCCTTCATCTGACTCAAAACTGGACAGAAAACCCCAAACAGCAGCTCCTGTGAGGAAGCGGTTCAGATTAGTGGCTTCTAATCTATGAAAGATATTCAGAGTTTAGTGCACTTAATTACAAATAAAGCAGATCTGTTAAATAATTAAATATTATTAGTACTTTAAAATGTATCTTTCTGATGACGTTCTGATGACTACAACCGTGTCATATTTTGGTGTTTTGTTTTACTTGCATACTGTTGAAACTGGATGCTTTAACTTTAACTAAATTACATTTCATTGGAAATAAGGGGTTTAAAAGAAATGTGAAATGTATCTTTCCATTAACAAATTTGAGGTCAGCTAAATTTTTTATGTTTTTGAAAGAGTCTCCTGCTCACCAATTAAGGCTGTATTATTTATTTGGTCAAAAATACTGTGAAAATTGTGAAATATTATTATAATGTAAAACAGCTGTTTTCTATGTGAATATGTGTTAAACTGTAATTTATTTCTGTGATCTGCAGCTGTATTTTCAGCATCATTACTCCAGTCTTCAGTGTCACATGATCTTCAGAAATCATAATAATATACTGATTTACTGCTCAACAAACATTTCTGATTATTATCAATGTTGAACACAGTTGTGCTGCACAATATTTTTGTGGAAACTGTGATACATTTTATTTTTCAGGATTCACAGATGAATAAAAAGTTGAAAAGAACAGCATTTATTTGAAATAGAAAACTTTTGTCACATTATAAAAGTCTTTACTGACACTTTTGATCAATTTAATGCATTCTTGATGAATAAAAGTATTAATTTCTGCCATACTGACCCCAAACTTTTGAACGGTCAATTTCTTTATCTTAGTTTTGTTTAGTAAATCTGAAATATTGGATGCATCCTAAACCATATGCCATCCTCTTTAAAGTCTGCAAGAGTAGAATCAGATGTGACCTTCTATATGAATTATTACTTTATGCCCGAAGTAAAAGGACTCTCCACCAATACATCATCTTTCTGACAGTTGTTTCCTTCAGTCGTTTTATTTCTGTGTTTTCTCCTGTTCGAGGGATCAGAGTGATCTGTAGTCTGTGGATGTTTTGCAGGAATGGGAATCACAATCGATTTGTGCGAGTAACATTTCTCCCGATCTCTTTGAGAAGCGCTTAATCAATACCCTCTGCAGGAGGAATAATACATCAAACGAAGGATATTTTTATTGCCACTCCAGCACAAAGACAGCCATGCATATTCAATCAGAGGAGCGCAAGCAGCCAATTATACGCCGTATTAGTGACTAATATTCTTTGATGAAGCAGGTACATGTTGTCTTTGAGCCGATGAAAGAGCAATCGCTGGCCGGAGACAAACGAGCTATATATATATATATATATATATATATATATATATATATATATATATATATATATATATATATATATATAATTATTATAATTTTTTTTCATATTACATACAGTTGACAAAGTTTCTCTTAATTTTACTTGTTTTTTTCTCTTTCCACAAACCACCCCATCGAACACCCCCCCCCCCCCCCCCCCGCCTCCAAAAATATATAAATACATAAATTAAAATAAGATTAAATAAATAAATCTCAAAGTTTTGATAGTACAAACAGTAAGGAAATACTTAACCTCAATGTTAGCTCATTGGGTTTGATTGCGTTATCCATTTAAGTGGTCTTTTAATTTCACTATTAATTTTAGTTTGGGGGAAGAGTTACGCTTTTTCAAAATATGAGATTATAGGAATCCATACTGAATAAAAACGTTTGGTGGATCCTCTAAGAGAATATTTAATTTTCTCCAATTTTAAAAAACTATTTTAAAAGCTTTGGCCATTTTAGAATGGGATAAAGATTTGGGATTAGAGCGGTCAAGGGATGGATCCATAACACAATTTATGTCACCACCAAAAATCAGGAGATGGGAGTTAAGGTCTGGCAACAGAAACAAGCTTATTAATAAAACTCACACCATCCCAGTTAGGGGCATATACGTTAACTAATAAAACAGGGACATGATATAAACTTCCAGAGACAATAACATATCTTCCCTGAGGTTCTGCAATGACAGCAGACGCTGTAAATCAGATGTTTTTGTGTATCAAAATAGCAGTGCCCCTTGCTTTAGAGTTAAAACTAGAGTGAAACATTTGACCCACCCATGATGTTCTAAGCCTAAGATGATCACTTATGCGTCTCTGCTGCTCTCTCTTATATCGCCAAACCGGAACTCATACTTTTATAGTTTTTATTAATATTTTGAATCAGTTTTTCTTTTTATATTTTCCTTTTAATTTAGTTAGTTTTTATTTTGTTGTGTGTTTTTGTCATTTGTAGTAGTGTTTTATGTCTATATATTTTTTGAATATATATTTTTATTTTAGTTTTAGTTATTTTAGTCATAAGTCATGCTGAAGTCCCATAGTCCCATTGTTGTATATTAACGCAGATTAATTCATTTTGTATGCATCATTATGGTTAGGGTTCATGAAACCCTATTAAATAAATTTGTTCTGATAAAATATTTTGTAAGTAGGCACTTAGTAGCAAGTGAAGTAGATTTATACAAGATGTACAGTATATTCCACTTTGTATTGTCTGTAACTTTATTAACTGTTTTGAAATCAACGATTAACCACACTGAATGTAAGTATTACAGACTGAAATGACACGTACGGTCACTATTACAACCAGTCACATAGTGTCAAATGAGGTTACAGGAACACACACACACACACGAGTGAGTAAAAGAGTGTGTGTGTGTGTGAGAGAGATTACTGTGGTGGGACTGTGGGTATCGTCTTGTGTTCTGACATTTACATTTCTCTTCATTCTCAGCGGATTACCCAGCATGCATCACACTTTGCCATCAGGAAAACAGAGAAAGAGAGAAAATGTGAAAAGTGTCAGAAATCCTGAGTCACGCTGAGAGCCGAAGTATCAAATAACTCTCGATCTGGATCTGCAGGATTAGAGTTTAGTGCCACTGTAATGATCGAGTGCTTGATTTGCGGTAAACGCACAGATGACGTTTTGCTTTGAAGCTCGGTTTGGTTTATTTGCTGTTTGAGTTTCAGGGTCCAGGGACGATAGCTGCGTTTACATGCAGCCTAATAATTCATCAATAATCCCACTGATAAATCAATGAGAATCTGCAAACACATCGGTGAAAAATAGGAGACGATTAATCGTTTATAAAACAGATTGTGTTAAGTTCAATATTAATACATCCAGTTGCTGCGTTCTTTGTCAACCATGAATCACTACACTATAGGACACTATACACCTACACTATATATAGGACAATATAGTTACACAAAGTTACACTATAATACACTATACAGTTACACTATAGGACACTATACAGTTACACTATTATACACTGTACAGTTACACTATATATAGGACAATATAGTTACACAAAGTTACACTATAATACACTATACAGTTACACTATAGGACACTATACAGTTACACTATTATACACTGTACAGTTACACTATATATAGGACATTATACAGTTACACTATTATACACTATACACCTACACTATATATAGGACAATATAGTTACACAAAGTTACACTATAATACACTATACAGTTACACTATATATAGGACACTATACAGTTACACTATAGGACACTATACAGTTACACTATATATAGGACACTATACAGTTACACTATAGGACACTATACAGTTACACTATTATACACTGTACAGTTACACTATATATAGGACATTATACAGTTACACTATTATACACTGTACAGTTACACTATATATAGGACACTATACAGTTACACTATAATACACTGTACAGTTACACTATATATAGGACACTATACAGTTACACTATAATACACTGTACAGTTACACTATATATAAGACACTATACAGTTACACTATAGGACACTATACAGTTACACTATATATAGGACACTATACAGTTACACTATAGGACACTATACAGTTACACTATTATACACTGTACAGTTACACTATATATAGGACATTATACAGTTACACTATTATACACTGTACAGTTACACTATATATAGGACACTATACAGTTACACTATAATACACTGTACAGTTACACTATATATAGGACAATATACAGTTACACACAGTTACACTATAATACACTATACAGTTACACTATATATAGGACACTATACAGTTACACAAAGTTACACTATAATACACTATACAGTTACACTATATATAGGACAATATACAGTTACACAAAGTTACACTATAATACACTATACAGTTACACTATAGGACACTATACAGTTACACTATTATACACTGTACAGTTACACTATATATAGGACATTATACAGTTACACTATTATACACTGTACAGTTACACTATATATAGGACACTATACAGTTACACACAGTTACACTATAATACACTATACAGTTACACTATATATAGGACACTATACAGTTAAACACAGTTACACTATAGGACACTATACAGTTACACTATTATACACTGTACAGTTACATTATATATAGGACACTATACAGTTACACTATTATACACTGTACAGTTACACTATATATAGGACAATATACAGTTACACACAGTTACACTATAATACACTATACAGTTACACTATATATAGGACACTATACAGTTACACTATTATACACTGTACAGTTACACTATATATAGGACACTATACAGTTAAACACAGTTACACTATAGGACACTATACAGTTACACTATTATACACTGTACAGTTACACTATATATAGGACACTATACAGTTACACTATTATACACTATACAGTTACACTATATATAGGACAATATACAGTTACACACAGTTACACTATAATACACTATACAGTTACACTATATATAGGACACTATACAGTTACACTATAATACACTGTACAGTTTCTAGTACACTATACAGAGACACTATACAGTTACACTATTATACACTGTACAGTTACACTATATATAGGACACTATACAGTTAAACACAGTTACACTATAGGACACTATACAGTTACACTATTATACACTGTACAGTTACACTATATATAGGACACTATACAGTTACACTATTATACACTGTACAGTTACACTATATATAGGACAATATACAGTTACACACAGTTACACTATAATACACTATACAGTTACACTATATATAGGACACTATACAGTTACACTATAATACACTGTACAGTTTCTAGTACACTATACAGAGACACTATACAGTTACACTATAGTACACTATTCTGTGAACAATAGTTACACTCCACAGTTGCACTATAGTGCACTATATAAATAAAGGCTTTAAGTGAAGTGTTACCAGATATCCTCTACGTGACCTGATCCGTTATGTGCCAGTAGTCAAATATCTATTTACATTAACATTAATGCATTAGGGAGATGCTTTTATCCAGAGTGACTTACGGTGCATTTGATCAGTTAATGCATTCTCTGGGAATCAAACCCATGAGCTTGTTGTTGCAAGCGCCTTGATCTATTGATTGAATGCAGGTAGTTATTAGTCATTGTTTAAGTCTGTTGTTGTAAGTGATGCACCTTTCTAAAATCCCTGCAGATCCACAATGATATCTGAGTCTGACAGGTCTCATTTATTTCTCGTTTAAGTGTTCAGTGTGACTCAGGATTGATGTCTGATTGCAGTGTATGGTTGATGGAGTGTGTGTGTGTGTGTGTGTGTGTCTGTTGTGTTGGCAGTGTTTAATGTGAGCTGTGAAGTGTGTGTGTTTTTGAGCCTGAAGGCACGTGCTGCACCTCACTTAAAAATAGACATGCATCCGGTTGTCCTTGACAACCGCTGACAGCTGCCTCATCCAATCAGAACGCAGCGCTGCTGACACGAGCAGTGATGGAGAGGACCATGGAAAGTGGTTTAGCATGAAGCTAGCTGTGATGTGAACATACTGCACCTATAGATAAGAAATTATATGATGCATGATGAAATTAAGCCCTTTTTATGGCCTTTGAGATTTGTGGTATTGTGACATTATTTTCATTAATTAAGGACATTTCAAATATTTCAATGAAGTGAGGCCAGTTTTAGCTTTAGGATTTTTTGCGAAAAAAAAGTACAAATTTTAAATAAATAATTTTGTTGTTGTTCTTCAATTGTTCTTGTTGTCCATCAATCAATCAGTCAGTCAGTCAGTCAAGTGCATTAAACCCCCAGTAGAGTACAGTCATTTTTTATTTTTTACAATTTGTTCAGTTATTATTTAAAAAAAAAAGAGCTAATTTTTTAAATGAAGTAAAAAAAAAAAAAACAGAACAAGTGAAAAATTTAAAAAAGTAAACAGACTAATTAGAACTATAATTAGACTATATAAAACAAATAATATAAAAAAATTTAAATTGATCTTTGATTACAAAAAAATTTATAAATAAAAAATTACCAGCACAACATTACCTCAATGTATAAACACTAAATAATATTCATTCATTCATTCATTCCAGTAATGTGAATTAATTGAACTATTCATTCCAATAATTCTTTTGGAATTAATACATTTATTTATTCATACATTCCAATTATGGATTTTTTTTATTAAATTTAATTAAATTTGATTTTATTAAATAAAATTTTATTTTAATTTATTTAATTCTATTCTATTTTATTTTATTTTGCCCAATCAAATTCTCTCCAGAATAACAACAAATATTGTCTGTTTAAAAAAAAAAAAAAAAGACTCCTTCAGTCTGTCCCACTCAGACTTCCCGTTTTAATAGGAAATGTCAGTACAGGAAAGATCACTGTGCTCCTCAAGCAAAATCATGGGCTCTTGATCAAGTGTCCTAATAAGTGGATCTAATAACAGACACTGTGAGTCCGTAAATGAGCATCATCCAAAATCTCTCTCATTCACAGTGGAAATGAGCTGTTATTTTTATTTCAGAGCTCTGGCCTTATTATTTTGTTAAAAATAGGCCAAACAGAGACTGTCTGGAGAGACTCTTCCAGTGCCCATATAAACCAGAAGATCTGACCGTCAGATGAAAACAACAACAGATCAGGATATGGAAAGATATGAGTATAGCAGCAGCACAGCGTTTGTGTTCAGATCTGTGTGTTTGTGTGCTGTTCGTCTGCAGGTTGGTAAATCGCTCCTGTCACACCGAATCTCCTCTGATGACTGATTGGCTAAATAAATTATATTATGCTAATAGAAGGTTTTGAATGGTAATAATTACACCTTTGAACTGCAAAGGTCCCTCACTGTTTCTCCATAATTTCTTACTCAGCCATCAGAGCAGTTAATGCTGTAACGACTACAAACGTGTGTGTGTGTGCATGTGTGTGTGTGTGTGTGTGTGTGTGAGTGAGTGAGTTTGTGTGTGTCTGTGTGCATGTTTATGTGGTTTATGAGGACACAAATGTGTATAATGACATGGGTATGACAGAGGTATTACAATATGAAGGTGGTTTATGAGGACACTGCCTATGTCCCCGTAATTCAAAACACTTATAAATCATACAGAGTGAGGTTTTTGGGGGAAAGTAGAAATGCACAAAGTCTCCTGTGAGGGCTAAGTTTAGGTGTAGGGTTGGTGTAGGGCAATAGCACACACAGTTTGTTCAGAATAAAAACCATTACACCTATGGAGAGTCCCCATAAACCACAAAAACCAACAAGTGTGTGTGTGTGTGTGTGTGTATATTCTATATAAATGTTATAAAAATATATAATAAATTAATAAATGATATATACATGTACAAATATACTGTATTTATATATATTTTATTTCACACATTTTATCTAGATGTACTAGATATATTATATTTAAATAGATTAACTAAAATAACTGAAGCTGAAATAAAAATTAGTTTAAAAGAACTATGCAGACATAAAGAATAACTAATGCAAATGACAATGGATAATTAAAAATTAAAACTAATCAAAATGGAAACTAAAATAACACTGAGATATAGGTAGTGTATGTGTGTGTGTGTGCGCGCGTGTGTATATATATATATATAATATATATCCCGCCTCACTGTGAGATGCTTATAAATATTCAGAGCTGAGATCCAGACAAGGTCACCTGCATTCTGCTGTATACTGAACTACTCTGCAGAGGACCTGAGAGAGAACAGCATGAGCTCGGCTGGCGACTGCAGTCCAGAAAGCAGAGAGAAAAGCAAGCTGTCAGTAAGAGATCATCATGGCTGGTGGATTCAGTGGTGTTTGTCAGTGAAGAGCGAGCAGAGGAGAAGCGTCTCTGAAGAGATCTTTGTGCTGTTTCTTATCAAACTAACTCATGCAGCTTTACTAATATTACTGAGCTGTGTGTCTGATGTTCACAACCTCATGTGTTGTTGTTTTTCTCACATTTGTGTATTTTGGGACTCTATGGTTTAGTGTTGTTATAGGCGGCAGCATATATCAGTTACAGTATCCCAATATGGTTATTATTTTTTGAGGGAAATTCAACTAGAAATGGTTTCAATATTAAATAATCATGTGCAACTGTCTATTTTTGTGTAATCAAATCAAATTTTCCCTTTTTCCATGTGGTTTTTGTCCTTCGAAGTTTTCCATCTTGGGGCTAATTTTGTATTTAATTATCTAAATGGATAATTAATCTAAAAATGAGAATTGTTTTCATATACTGAATGGTATAATATTGATTAAATTACACAAAGTAGAAGACTGAATATAGTGCACACGTTATATTAAGTAATGTTATTATACTTTTTGGATTTGACTTATTTTTAGGTCATTTTTAGTAATTGTTTATTTTTTTATTTATTGCTTAACCCTTTAATTTTAATGTTTTGGAAACGTAATGCCAGGATATATAGTAAAAAATAAAATAAAAATTAACAAAAAATTTTTTATAAGATATAAATAATAAAAAATAGTAATTAATATAATAATTAAATAATATAGCATTTTAAATAAAAATATTTTATTTACCGTTTGAAAATAAGAAGGAAACGCATGCAGGTTTGTGGGTAAATGAATATGAATTATTCATATTTTGCTAAACTGCTCCTGCGCGTGCGTGCGCGCACACACACACACACACACACACACACACTCTCCCTGTCACACACTCACTCACTCTCTCTCTCTCTCTCTCTCTCTCTCTCTCTCTCTCTTACACACACACACACACACACACACTCTCTCTCTCTCACACACACACATACACGCACACACTCTCTCTCTCACACACACATACACGCACACACACTCTCTCTCTCTCTCTCTTACACACACACACACACTCTCTCTCTCACACACACACACACACGCACACACACACACACTCTCTCTCTCACGCACACACACACACACACACACTCTCTCTCTCTCACACACACACACACACACACACACACACACACACACACACACTCTCTGTCACACACACACTCTCCACACTAAAGGTGTTCCTCTGCTCTAATGATTCAGTCCTGAAGCATCAAATGCGTATTTTATTTTTTGAAATAGCTGTCCTGGTTTCCAGAGGTACGTTCCTCCACATGAGTCAAAGTCTGCAGTGTTACACAACACAGAGAATCACGCGTGTGCTTCTGTGATCTGATGAATCACGCAGGAGTCTCTCATCATATATACCTGCCTCCTCATGATGCTTTAAGCTGTTTATTTATGATGCTGTTTCTGCTGTTACTGTTGAAAATGGGCAATTGTGCAAATGCATAAACAGCAGCAGAAGTCATTTAGCAGCTGAACACTGGGATAAATGCTGTATTACTATATTAGACATATTAATAGAAAGCAAGAGAATTTAATTGGAAGTTACTAACATTATAGGAAGGCTTTTCTCTCTTGTAAAAGTTGATAAGTCTGTTTATTTTGCTGTCTGAACTATGCATGATTATACAGTCAGTTGTGTTTTTCTCAGCTGTCTGTAATGCATCAGCGGGTTGATTCCACAGTAACAGACCTGTGTGTCTGCATATCATCTGAAGCTTGTTTAATGGGACGTCCTGCACCAGTAACTCATGTTGGTTGTGTTAGTGTTGGATTTCTCTGCCCATCAGCCTCATTCTTAATTAAACAGCTAAGATTAGAGTGAATTAGCACAAGCTGCCTCCGGCGAGACACACGGAAAGGCCACTTTCACATGGGAAATTATGCTTTTCATGAACTTTGATAATAGAAAAAAACATCAGCGAGAGAGAATGAGTGTTGTGTGGAGGTTAATAAATGGAGGGGGGGGGGGGGGGGGTTATGGGGCTTGGGGCAAAAATGACAGAAAAAAAGACACAAATTGCCTCTAAAATGAAAAAAAAATATTGATTAAAAAAATTAATTGATTTTTGATTAATTCAATTATTAATTTAATAATTTGTTGGTTTGATTGCTTCCGTTGTCCTCATTTGTAAGTCGCTTTGGATAAAAGTGTCTGCTAAATGACTAAATGTAAATGTAATTCAATTACTCATTCAGTAATTAGATTAAAATGTGATTATGTATTACTGGTAAGACGTTTGGAATTGAGACAATGTTTAATGAATTGTTTCTGTTGAACTATTTGACAAAATAGTATGAAACAGTATATTAAAAAAATAAAGTTGAATAAATAAAATAAATTCCAATGGGCAAATATTGTCCCTTAATTAAAAAAGTACATTCCTGACACTTCTGCATACATGTCAACAGTCTAACTAACTTAAGTTTAAAGTAATAGTTATGTCATCCAAACATATAGTCATCTGAGATCAGCATGAGTTAGTTTCTTCATCAGGTTTGTAGAGATGTGTCTCTGCATCAGTGTCTCAGCAATGGATGCTCTGCAGTGAATGGGTGCCGTCAGAATGAGAGTCCAAACAGCTGATAAAAACATCACAATAATCCACACCACTCCAGTCCATCAGTTAACATCTGGAGAAGACAAAAGATGAAACACATCCAGCATTAAGATGCTTTTAACTAAAATACATAGAGTCTATAATCCATAATAACTCTTCCTCCAGTGAGAAAGTGTTCTGGTCTGAATCAGGAGAGAAATCTGCAGATCAAGCAGCGTTTACAAGACAAAACAGATCTAAACTAATATGTGGCTGGATTTTGATGTGAGAGACAACAGGAGATGCACTTTTTCACTGGAGGAAGTGTTATTATGTATTATGGACTCATATTTTAGCTGGAAGAAACTGATGACGATGACAGGATTTGTGTTCTTTGTGTTTGAGTTAGTTTTAGGTCTTTGAGTTGATGTGGAAGAGTGTGTGATGGACATGGACAATGATGACCTCTGATATCAAAGCAGTGTGTGTCTCAGCGTATTGACACTATTGTCTCGCATAGCCAGACCTTCAGACTGACGGCCGAAGGTCTGGAATCCATGGCAGCTTTCATTGGCTAAGGCCCACCCATGAGGCTGTTTGACCAACATATCAAACCAATCACAGTTCATTTCGTTCAGCGTCACATTACGGGGCTTGGAAATGTCGCCACAATAACAGACCGGTGTGTAAAACTTGGATATTAAAGATTCTATGCCGCAAACTTTAAATATTTCACATACTTTTGAAAATCCAGTGTTTAGTTGATCCTGATAAGCGTTTGTTGTCACCGTTGTAAACACGATGGCTTTCCTCTTCGATGAGGGAGTTTGGCGTCACGGCATCTTTGTTTCCAGGCGGAACATTAAAGAACGCGACACACACGTCTCCCTGAAATCCATGAGGGTATGAGGGCAACAGAGGAAGATCACACACATCTGTGACATTTACTGTAAATCTAGTACATGCCATTGTGGGAGTCACTGTACAGTCAACATGAATGCATGTTCCTCCTATTACTGTGAACGACTCACCAGTGACGTTATTTTAAAGAAAAACCTGTTTATCTTTCATCAGAGCTTTCAGTTTCAGCTGATTTAACACTCCAGTCAATTCCTGATGAATAAAGTCCTGTATGATTTTTTTCTCATTGGAAATAAAAAGCATTTCATGTATGCATTAGCATGACTTAAATGTACTTTTAGGCATTCAGCAGACGCTTTTACAGAAAGCAACACTTGCATTTCAAGGTATTTAATTATTTATTCATTTTTGTTATTATTATTTTTTTTTATTTGATTAATTTCCAGAGAATGCATGAACTGATATTAAAATAAAACAAATAAATAAAAATACTTAATACATTTAAGAAAATAAATGAATAAATTTTTTTATTCAATTAAGACATCTATTTTATTATTATTATTATTTATATCAGTTTTTGCATTCCCTGGGAATTGAACCCAATGATTTATTTAGTTATTTTTTTACACGTTTTGTGCTGTTAAAAACCCAAATGTGTTGTCAGTGTGAATGCATGTCAGACTCTGGATTATTCAGCACAGCGCTTGACTAAGATCCTCTCTGTCAGACTGTCTAATCATTTTAATATCCCGGACTTCTCAGCTTTCATCAGTATTGTGAGTTTCTGAAGCGTTTTAGTCACTAGACTGACATTAAGTATGATGTGAATCTGATGCGTGAGTCTGTCTGTGATGTCTGTGTGAAGCTGGATCCTGGGCTTGTGTTTGGGTCTGGTCTGGAGGTTCTGCTGAAGTGCTGATGGAGATGAGAGGAGTCTGGACTCGGTCTCAGGGTCGAGAGCGGTTCAATGAGTCACTAAACCAGTTTTCTTCTCTCAGAATCACAGCCGTGAGCCTCATCATGATGTTTGGCCCGTCTGAGATCGCTCATCTCTCTACGCCTGTGTGTTATGAGATTACAGAAGTTTAGGTTCAACTCAAGTTTATCTGTATAGCGCTTTTCACGATACAAAATTATAGTTTCTACATTATATTTAGTAGTAGCTTATCAGTGGTGACTATGTCAAGTTGATGTCCATAAGTGACCCTGCAGCACAAAAGCAGTCATGAGTAGCACAGGTATATTTGTAGAAATAGACAACAATACATTGTATGGATCAAAATTATACATTTCTCTTTTATGACAAAAATCATTAGGATATTAAGATCATGTTCCATGAAGATATTTAGTAAATTTCCTACCGTAAATATATCAAAACTTCATTTTTGATTAGTAATATGCATTGCTAAGAACTTCATTTGAACAACTTTAAAGGAGATTTTCTCAATATTTAGATTTTTTTGCTCCCTCAGATTCCAGATTTTCTAATAGTTGTATCTCAGACAAATATTGTCCTATCATAACAAACCATACATCAATGGAAAGATTATTTATTCAGCCTTATTGTTGACCCTTATGACTGGATTTGTGTTCCAGGGTCACATATGGCAGAAATGTACTGTAAAATCATGCAGTTAGTTAATGACATGTAATCAAACAGACGGTGAACACTATGTTACGATTAAACTTATAGCAAAGTTTGGTAGTTTTGTATGTTGTTTGAGGGTTGGCATCATCTCTTGGTCATCTCAAATCTTGAGATTTGTGAGTTTGTGTGAGAGTGTCAATCAAACTGCTCGATCCGGCCAATCAGAGCCTCACACTTGCTCCTGGTTTAACTCCGCCCCCCGCTGGAGTGTCTCAGCATCCCAAATGTCATTTTGTTTTGGAAGATTAAGAGGGATTTTCAGCCGGAGTGTCAGAGTTTAAACAAGCGGAAACAAATCCATAGAAAGCCCCGTCATCCCATATCACGCTACACACACGGTGTGGCGGTGGTGATGGCGCAGTGGATAAGACACATGCCTTTGGTGTGAGAGACCTGGGTTCGAATCCACTGTGAGACACCAATGTGTCCCTGAGCAAGACACTTAACCCCTAGTTGCTCCAGAGGCGTGCGACCTCTGACATATATAGCAATTGTAAGTCGATTTGGATAAAAGCATCAGCTAAATGAATAAATGTAAATGTAAAATAAACACACACACACACACACACACACAGAGCAGCGTTAATCTGCATCCACACATCAGAGCTTCTTCATCAAACATGAGCATTTACACACATGATGAATCCTGGGAAACATTCTGGGGTTTTTAATGAGAATGAGAGTTTATAATGAGAATAGAACAATATTATGTTTCCCTGTGGGTTTATGCCAAAATAAAAGCTTTGGTGTTTAACATTTAAAAGCAAAGAAACCCCCCATAAATATTAGTATTGTAATTGTACAGTTGTTATAAAAAATCATAATAATATTAATAGTAATAATAATAATAATAATGATGATGATGATGATGATAGTAGTAATAATAATAATAATAATAACAGTAATAACAATTATTATTCTGAAGTACTTTACAGTGATAGTGATATTTCATTTTTATTTGTTTAATTTTTATTATTGGATAAAAAATTATTATTAATAATAGTAATGATGATAATTGTAGTAGTAATAATAATAATTAATATTTTTCTGAAGTATTTTACAGTGATAGTGATATTTCTTTTTTTAATTTGTTTATTTTTTATAATTGAACAAAATATTAATAATAATAATTGTAGTAGTAATAATAATAATAATAATAATATTTCTTTATTAATTGGTTTAATTTTTATAATTGGACTAAATAATAATAATATCAGTTAGATGTGTTTCTCTAATTTGTTTTGCCTGTTTTTAATGAAACATATGCACATGCATTATGATAATGCTGTAATTCTTATCTGTATTGCAGTACAGTATAAATACTTAATATATTATTGTAATATCTTTCGTTTTTTTTTGCGCAAAATTGGGTTTAAATATAGTCATGAAATTAATGTTTGCAAAAAAATCATGTTTGCAGTAAAATATGTGTTTTTTGGTTTAGGGGTAAATATGAGCAGGTTTCTGTGTGGTTATGGATATTAATGGATCATTACTGGTCTGGTGTTTGTTTGCGCTGCTGTATGGTGGCTTTAGAGGGAGCTGTCAAGAGTGAGAAGTAAATGTGAGTACAACAGTGTGTTTAATCACACACAAATTAAGCATAATCACAGAGAATAGAGGCTAATTATGAAGCATGTAATTAGTGTGATTGTTCCAGACGTCAGGCTGATCTCTCTCTCTCTCTCTGCAGATGGAGGATATCATCGCTCGCATGCAGGACGAGAAGAGCGGGATTCCCATCCGCACCGTCAAGAGCTTCCTCTCCAAGATCCCCAGCGTCTTCTCAGGTGATTTACTTATTAATTATAATATGCTCCAGACATTTACTTTTTTTTTGACATTTTATGTTTATATATATATAATTTTTAAGAAATATTAAATTTTATTACACACACACACACACTTATTTAATATGACCCAGACATTTACATTGAATTTTTCAGACTATTTATTTATGACAGACATTTATGTTTTTTTCAGACTATTTCTTTCTTTATTATGATTTGCTCTGGACAGTGTAGGGGAGCGCGGGGCACAAAGTAACGCAGGGGTTAGTTGTAACACACGTTTTTTAAATATTTAACCAAATTTACAGTATTTACTAGTTACCATATCAACATTATATAGAGAAAACAATTGCGCCAGAATTCAAACGTCTTTTGAAGATATCGCTGAACATTTATTTTACCATAGTAAAATTATATTTCTGGCTTAAGTACATTTTTCATCTCAGTTTTTATTACTAATTTAAAATGAGACAAATCTGCTATTATTTTAATCTCCAATCTGTTATTTATCAGTTTCGATAGTTTCGATAACTAGCTCAGATGGGGTGAGATCTGCCCTGCCGTGCTCTTCTATGACATCAGCGATCTAATTCACACTATTTACTTTAATACATTTTAGTGAGAAACGACGAGAAAGATTTGAATAAAGACTGACGATCATTGTTTAATGTTCAGAAATGATTATTTCAAGACATGGAAAGCATTTTGGCTCGTTTATATGGGCCGTCCCAGGCATGGCTGCAATGTGTTCATAGTCAAACTCAAAAATCAGATTACTTTTAATTATTAAAAAACACCATTATTTTATTTAAAATAAATCATTATTTTATTTTATTGACACAATATTTTAGTTTATCTTGTATATTTTTTTCATAAGATCAGATAACATTTTAGGGTTTTATATGGTCATGTTACAATGTACCCCACCTACGGGGCATGTTGTCACATTTCACTTCCAATTTTTGAGGAGAAATAAAGAAAAATGTATACACTGTATTTATGAAACAAAGCGACATATTTGTACTACACAAGTGTGAAATTACTGTGGATAAAAAATTATACTCTGAACACGAAGTGGATTTACACAATTTGAGAAAGTCTAAAGTGTTACTTTGTGCCCCGCTCTCTATATATATATATATGTTTACATACATACATACATATATATATATATATATATATATATATATATATATAGGCCTCTATATTATTTTGGGAAGAAATATTACACACACAGACTTATTTAATATAATAAGTGCTTTGACACAATCTGTATTGTTAAAAGCGCTATATAAATAAAGCTGACTTGATTTGATTTAATATGACCCAGAAATTTGTTTTATTTTTCAGACTATTTTATTTATTATGATATGCTCCGGACATTTAAATTTTGTTCAGACAGTATACATATATAATTTGGTGAAGAAATATCACACACACACACACACACACACACTCTTATTTATATATATATATATACTGTATTTGTTTGTTATAATACGACCTGGACTTATTTATTTATAATATGACCCGGGCATTTACTATCTTTTTTTCAAACATTTTATTTATTTTTATTAATTAATATTTTATTGTATATTTTTGTGCTCTAGAATCTTGGGGTTGGCAGTTATATTATGTAAACAAATAAATGAATAAATATTGATTTCTTAATATAAATATGTGTGTGTGTATATGTAAATATAATTCAGTGAATACTTTACAAACAAAAGTTTTTATTTATTTATTTTTATTTGTTTGGTTTGTTGGACACAAACTCCCCTAACAGTTATATTATGAAGCGTATGCATTATGAAGTGTTTCTGTGATATAAAGCTGAACTCCTCAGGTTGAATCTTTGATGCTTTGTGAATAAATGAGGCTCTCGGAGGCTTTCTGGCAGTGACACAAACATGTTTATAGTCCTTAAGACGCCGTTAGCAGAGGCGTGCTGAGGAACACATGCTAGCGCTAATCAGGAAACCATCAGACAGTCAAACATCCCAGAATATCCTGAAGACAAACAGAGCAGAGCCTTCAATCAGCGGCGGTGCGGCTCTGAAGAGAGGTCAGCGCTGGACGCCGTTAGCATGAGCACAGAGACATCTCCAAACATCTGCTGCCATTTACATTCAGCCTTCAGAGAGCAGAGAGTCCTCTAAAAATACTGCAGCGCTTCTGTCGGTTCAGCACTGAATAGATGAGAAATCACTCTCTTCAAACCGGCATCTAGATCTTCATTGAATTAGTCAAAACACTCTGATTGGAGCATCTTCTCCTGCTTTCGGTTTATCTGTATATAATCATAACCAGGCTGTTTTGGGGTACTGCTAGGATATTGCTACGGTGCTCGCGGTGGTTATTTTGAAAGACCTCACATTGAAGTCTGCCAAAGGCTACAGAGGCTTGCTATATCCGATTTTCACTTTTGTCATTGAGATTGCAGTCCTCTGACACAT
>NC_136760.1:28646464-28746464 GCF_936440315.1 Barbus barbus
ATGTTCAAAGAAAAGTAATATTCTGAAAATCTGATTTGTCAAAAGTAACAAAGCAGAAGTAGTTTGCAAAATGATCAAATGAAACATTCCTGTGATGTTTTCTCTAACATTCAAATAGACAAAAAAAATAAAACTTTTTTAAACATTACAAAAAAATGGTTTTGAACATTCAGAAATAACGTTTTCATAACTTAATACATTTACAAAACTTTCTAATTAAGGTTATAGCTAACTGAAATTAAAACTAAAGCTACAAAAAAAAATTTGTTGCTTGAAATAAAATAATAAAAAAATATATAAGTATAAAATATAAAAACTTAAACTTGAATTATTTAAACTCGTTGCCAAGTTAACATTTCTCATTTTCACTAATGAACTAATGAAAGTATACAGACATTAAAAAAAAACGAAAACTATTAAACTAATAAAAATGACAAAACAAGCAACAAAATTGCTGAAACTTTAATACATATATATATATAAGTGCTGTCAAACGATTAATCGCATCCAAAATAAAAGTTTTTGTTTCCCTAATATATGTGTGTGTACTGTGTTTATTTATTATGTATATATAAAGAAACACACATGCATGTATATATTTAAGAAAAATATGTTATGTTTATATATTAAAAATATTTATATATAATATAATAATATAAAAATATAAATGTATATATATGAATATATTTTCAAAATATAAACTGTATGTGTGTGTATTTATATATACATAATAAATAAACACAGTGCACACACATATATTAGGGAAACAAAAACTTTTATTTTGGATGCGATTAATCGTTTGACAGCACTTGGAAAAGTTATGGAAATTAATAAAATCTTAAAAAGCATGGAGACTTTTATAATGAATATAAAGTTATGTTAAGCTCTTAAATATTTTATTGGGTAAAAATTGCTGAGAGATTATATATATATATATATATTAATGTATTATATATATATATATATATATATATATATTATATAAGTGTATTATATGTGTATTATCTGTATTAACAGTGATGAGTGTGAATGACTAGTACAGTCAACTGAGGAAACATGACGTATGTAAATCTGCGTAAGTCAGATTCAGATCCGGCTCCGTTTGCGCTTCATTTGCAGTGCATTATAGGAAGTGTGTGTTGGTCTGGCAGCAGGTGTTTCTGTGTCTGTCTCTCTCGAGACCCGAGGACATACTTTGTCTTTCTGTCTCTCTGTGACCTTGTGGAAAATAGATTCAGTGATACGGCTCAACTGCTCCTCCTGAGGGTCCTTCACATCTTTAAGAAAGCGCTGAATTACACTGAACTTTCAGAAGAGACTCCAGTAGAAAAAAACATACAAGAAACTTGATCAGTGCTTCTCAACCACGGCTTTAAATTATTTAAAATGAGACAAAATAAACATTAAAATAAGCTAAAACAACCAAAATATTTATAATAAATATTTATATATATTTTTATTCAGTATATATAATAAAAATATAAATATAAAATAAAAATAAATCAAATTTATTTGAACTGTTTTCACCCTCTTTCTTTTGAAGAACCAGGATTCTCACTGTCTTGGAAAACTGGGATATATTAGAAAGCCTTGTTTTAAAAGGGATTCCTAGACCTGGAAATTCATGGAAGTGAATCATATCTCAAAACACCATTGACATTTTTATAATGAATATACATTCTCCTAGTTATGCCAAGCTTTCATCATGTAGAAATTGTGAGTAAAAATATTTTAAAAATTGTTTTCCAAAAGGAAAAGTAAATGCATTAGTTAAAAATAACAGAATCCAGCTCTTAAAACTTTTGAAATACAGAAAGTGAATTATTAAAATTATATTTTAGTTACCCTTTTAAATAATAATAAATAAAAATGAGACGATTGCAACTCCTGCAATCAAAGACAAGCTTCTCATCGGAAACATCCCAAGAGCTCCAGTTGTGTGTGTGTGTGTGTGTGTGTGTGTAAATGTCCTCACAAGGATAGTAAAACCTGACATTTTTCACATTGGGGAAAAAATTATTAAAAATAGTGAATGATGTTTATCTGAAAGTGTAAGAATGCAAACAAGTTTTCTGTAAGGGGTAGGTTTAGGGGATAGATTATATCGTTTGCTCAGTATAAAAGTAATAGAAGTCTATGGAAAGTCCCCACAATTCACAGAAACAAACGTGTGTGTGTGTGTGTGTGTGTGTGTGTGTGCGTGCGTGCGTGCGTGTGTGTGTGTGTGTTGCAGTGGAGGCTCTTCATCTGGGGACGCTGATGGCGGCTCACGGTTATTTCTTCCCCATATCAGACCACGTTCTCACACTAAAGGACGATGGAACCTTTTACCGCTTTCAGGTGAGACGCTCTGAGATTCTGATTGGCTGAGAAACTCCTGACCGTCTGAAGACTTCACATTTGTGCATCATTCCCTAAGTGTCGACTTGATGAAACATTATCATTCATATTCTGATTCATACTCAGATCCATAACGCCATTCACATTCTGATTCATATTCAGAGTCATAACGTCATTTATATTCTGATTTAGGGGTGTGCAGTATGACAAAAATTCAGTTTCACGGTATGAGTTAATTTATTTCACCACTTATTTTGTACCGTCATACCGCCCAGCCCTATTCTAATTCATATTCATGTTATAGTCTGATGCATATTCACAACGTCGTTTATATTGTGGTTTTTATTCAGATTCATGATGTCATTCATATTCTGATTTATGACGTCATTCATATTCTGATTGGTATTCAGATTTATGACGTCATTCATATTCTGATTCATAACGCCATTCGTATTTTGATTCGTATTCAGATTCATGACGTCATTCATATTCTGATTCGTATTCAGATTTACGACTTCATTCATATTCTGATTCGTATTCAGATTTATGACTTCATATTCTGATTCGTATTCAGATTAATGACGTCATATTCTGATTCGTATTCAGATTAATGACGTCATTCATATTCTGATTCGTGTTCAGATTCATGACGTCATTCATATTCTGATTCGTATTCAGATTCATGATGTCATTCATATTCTGATTCGTGTTCAGATTCATGATGTCATTCATATTCTGATTCGTGTTCAGATTCATGATGTCATTCATATTCTGATTCGTATTCAGATTCATGATGTCATTCATATTCTGATTCGTTTTCAGATATGACTTCATTCATATTCTGATTCGTGTTCAGATTCATGACGTCATTCATATTCTGATTCGTATTCAGATTCATGATGTCATTCATATTCTGATTCGTGTTCAGATTCATGATGTCATTCATATTCTGATTCGTGTTCAGATTCATGATGTTATTCATATTCTGATTCGTATTCAGATTCATGATGTCATTCATATTCTGATTCGTTTTCAGATATGACTTCATTCATATTCTGATTCGTGTTCAGATTCATGACGTCATTCATATTCTGATTCGTGTTCAGATTCATGACGTCATTCATATTCTGATTCGTGTTCAGATTCATGATGTCATTCATATTCTGATTCGTATTCAGATTCATGACGTCATTAATATTCTGATTCGTATTCAGATTTATGACGTCATTAATATTCTGATTCGTATTCAGATTTATGACGTCATTCATATTCTGATTCGTATTCAGATTCATGATGTCATTCATATTCTGATTCAGATTCAGATTCATGACGTCATTCATATTTTGATTCGTTTTCAGATATGACTTCCTTCATATTCTGATTCGTGTTCAGATTCATGACGTCATTCATATTCTGATTCGTATTCAGATTCATGATGTCATTCATATTCTGATTCAGATTCAGATTCATGATGTCATTCATATTCTGATTCAGATTCAGATTCATGACATCATTCATATTCTGATTCGTATTCAGAATTATGATGTCATTCATATTCTGATTCATATTCAGATTTATGACGTCATTCCTATTCTGATCCAGATCCATGATGTTATTTATATTGTGATTCAGATTCAGATTCATGATGTCATTCATATTCTGATTCAGATTCAGATTCATGACATCATTCATATTCTGATTCGTATTCAGAATTATGATGTCATTAATATTCTGATTCGTATTCAGATTTATGACGTCATTAATATTCTGATTCGTATTCAGATTTATGACGTCATTCATATTCTGATTCGTATTCAGATTCATGATGTCATTCATATTCTGATTCAGATTCAGATTCATGACGTCATTCATATTTTGATTCGTTTTCAGATATGACTTCCTTCATATTCTGATTCGTGTTCAGATTCATGACGTCATTCATATTCTGATTCGTATTCAGATTCATGATGTCGTTCATATTCTGATTCAGATTCAGATTCATGATGTCATTCATATTCTGATTCAGATTCAGATTCATGACATCATTCATATTCTGATTCGTATTCAGAATTATGATGTCATTCATATTCTGATTCATATTCAGATTTATGACGTCATTCCTATTCTGATCCAGATCCATGATGTTATTTATATTGTGATTCAAATTTATGTCATAGTCTGCATATTGACAATGTCATTCATATTCTGATTCATATTCATCATTTCATTTATATTAAGATACATATTCATGATTCAAGTATTTATTTTCATGATTTAATTCATATTCTGATACATATACATGCCTTTCATTTTCTGATATACATTCATGTTCATTCATATTCAGATACAAATTCTTCATTTCATTATTCATATTTATGATTTCATTCACATTCTTATACATATTCATGGTTTTATTCATTTTTTAATACAAATTCATGATTTCATTTTTCGTATTCATGATTCATATTTCCTACGTATTCATATTCATGATTTCATTATTGATATTTATTGATTCATTCATATTTTACACATTCATATACACTATATTATTCATATTCTGATGTTACATATCTCTATTTATATTCCAATACAAATTCATATTCAAAAAGTAATTCATGTTCTAATGCATATTCATATTCATGATATTCACATTTTTATTCATGATTTTAGTATTCATATTCAGGATTTCACTGTTCATATTCTGATACATATTCATATTCATGGTGTCATTAATATCCAGACACATATTCATGATTTTATTCTTTGTATTCATAATGTTATTGATATTCAATGTGTGAATCGTAATGAGTAGGTTTGAGGTCAAATCATAACTCTACACATACAGTGAGATTCTTGAGGATTCTGAAATGAAGCATTCATCATGTGTCTGTAATGTTCATTTGGCCACATCATTTTCCTGTGTAGTGAATGTGATTCATATGTGTGTCTGTGTGAGATCTGAAATAAACATTGAGTCCTCATTGTCTGCTGTGTTTCTGTTTTCTGTTTATCACAGACTCCGTACTTCTGGCCGTCAAACTGCTGGGAACCAGAAAACACTGACTATGGTAAGAGTGTGTGTGTGTGTGTGTGTATGGACTGTATTTGTGTTTTATCCTCCTCTGATGTTCTTGAGCACTGTCGTCCTGAAACACGAGAAAGTGTCGGACCAGATCAGGCCAATCGATCAACAAACTGTACATGATGTTCATCAGAGTCCTCAGTGACACACTTCAGCTCTAATTAGACCTGTCCATTGATTATAATCTCCATCCAATTAAATATATGATATGATAATTCAATAATCAAATGAAAATCCCCTAAATGAAACATGCCTTTCCTGCACTGACTGCAGAAGTCTTGTTTTAATTTTATTAAAATTAATGATAATTTAATGAATATTTTTAATATTAAATTTTATTTATGAATATTAAATTATACTTGAATACAATTTATTCAATGTTAAAATAATTCAATAAAATAAATCATATAATTAAAACAATTACATCACTTCAGAAGTAAATCAATGTTCAGCTTTTATAGTTTTTTTTTTTTGGTTTGGTTGGGTTTTTTAAACTCACAAATAGAAATTTGTAAATATTTGCATGACTTTTTAAGACTTTATAAATTTTTCTAACTTTTTCTGATCTAGAAATCACAATTTTAAAATTACACTTTTAAATATATATATATATATATATATATATATATATTGCTCACAAATAGCAATCTCTCAGCAATTTTTACCCAATAAAATATTTAAGAGCTTAACATAACTTTATATTCATTATAAAAGTCTCCATGCTTTTTAAGATTTTATTAATTTCCATAACTTTTCCAGGTCTAGAGATTAAACTTTTACGATTCCCTCATATATCCATATTTTCCACGACTGAGAATCCTGATTCAGAAATAAATGACTGTTGTTAAGTGAAAGCATTAAAACAAGAAATACAAGATTAGTTTACATCTTTTTTTCTTAGTTGTTTTTGCTTATTTTAATGCTCCCCTGGACGAGAACCACTGCATGTTTATGTGTCTGAATGTGTGTGTCTGTGAATACTGTAAAGCTCATTCAAATCTGAATCTCATATCAGACCCCTGAAGCTGTCTGTTTCAGTGCAGTGAAGCATCTTCAGGTTAATACTGCAGACGCATGCAGATAATTACTGCTGATAGTGTCTCTCTCTCTCTCTCTGTCTGTCTGCAGCGGTCTACCTCTGTAAACGAACCATGCAGAATAAAGCTCGTCTGGAGTTGGCCGATTATGAAGCTGTGAGCATCTCTCTTTTCTGTTTGATCTGGATTAATGAAGATCTCACTCTCCAGAACATCTCATTCTGTCAATAAACAGGATTTATCATCTGAAGTGTGTTTGATGAAGTCAGATGTGAGGATTTGCTGACTTTGTGTGTGTGTGTTTTCCTCAGGAGAGTTTGGCGAGACTACAGAGAGCTTTTGCACGGAAATGGGAGTTTATATTTATGCAAGCAGAAGCACAAGCAAAGTGAGTGATCAGATCTCAGATCAGATGCTTGAGTCTACATCTCTGTGTGTGTGTGTGTGTGTGTGCACGTTTTTGTGACAAATGAGGACATCAATGTGTATAATGACACAGGTATTACAAGGTGAAGGTGACTTTTCAGGACATTGACCCATGTCTCCACTTTTCAAAACGCTTATAAATCATACAGAGTGAGGTTTTTGGGGGAAAGTAGAAATACACAAAGTCTCCTGTGAGGACTAAGTTTAGGTGTAGGGTTGGTGTAGGGCAATAGCACACACAGTTTGTTCAGTATAACCATTACGCCTATGGAGAGTCCCCATAAACCACAAAAACCAACATGTGTGTGTGTGTGTGTGTGTGTGTTATTGTGAGTGTGTGTGTGTATGAGTGTGTGTGTGCGCGTGCGTGTGCTCACATCGCTTTCTCTCTCCCGTCAGAGTGGACAAAAAACGGGACAAGATCGAGCGGAAGATCTTGGACAGTCAGGAGCGGGCCTTCTGGGACGTTCACAGACCTGTGGTGAGTTTGAGTTCCATCACAGGGAATAAATAAACTCGCATTTAATCACAAATAAGAGTTGTGATATACATATAAAATAAAATATCCGTCTTGAGATTGTAATAAAAAAGTTAATTAAACACAAAAATAAATGTAAATTTTTTTTTTTTATAATTTTGTTTTGCATAATAAATTTAGCATAATTAAGCATAATTGTTTACAGTATTGTTAATATCCAATTTATTTTGTCTGAAAACATTAAATGTGATATTGAAATTAACATTTGGAAAAATGCTTTTTATGTAGTAGATAAATGTCAAATAAATATATATTAAACTATTAAATATGACTTTTTAGTTGTTTTACCACTTTACATTTTTTAGTAATTAAATGGAATTTTATTTAAAATAGTGTTAAGATTTTTTTTAAATATGTACTGTATGAAACCAACATTAAAACAAACATTACTAAGATTTTTAAGATGTTTTATGTTTTTAAACTTATTTATTTATTAGTTGTTTTTTATAAGATTGATCCTTTTCAGGATCTCAGGCACTTATTTGAATTATGACGCTGCTCACACACACACACACACACACACACTCACACAAACACACACACACACACACTCACACAAACACACACACTCACACACTCACACAAACACACACACACACATTTACACACACAGGTGTGTCTGTCTGATTTACAAACTCTGGCTCCACAGGGACGCTGATTCAGTTTCTGTATAATGACTCTGATTAATGAATGATAATATGGTTAATTACTCACGTCTGAACGGAGTGTGAGCGACTACAGTACTGCATTACACACCTGTCATGACAAACACAAAACCTTCATCATTAAAGAATACTTAAATTACCTGGAACTGTAAAAGTATTATAGTGTTAATGGAAGTTTATGAATATTCATGACCTGTGTGTGTGTGTGTGTGTGTGTGTGGCAGCCTGGCTGTGTGAACACGACTGAAGCCGACATAAAGAAATCCTCTCGGATGAAGCAGCCACACAAAACACGGAAGGTAAACACACACACACACATTTACGGTATATATAAGTGTCATGTTCCTGCCAGAAACTAATCTCGGGGCTGTTCACACACGTCTAAAAGCGTGAGATGCAGCGCTCAGGAATGGTTTTAAAAAAGCTCAGGACAGAATGCCTCCTCCGCCATGATTCGGTCTAATAAAACAAAAGGTTCTACTGTAAACAAACGTTTGCAACTCTTGCCCCGCCTCCAGTGTCTTCTGATTGGTCCTCTGTTCTGGAACTGACATTAATGAGCGGCGCTGCGTGTAAAAGTTGAAATTCTTTAAACTCGACACAGTTTCTTAAAAGCACTCTGCTCATGTGTGTGACGCTACAAAAGATGCAAGACATGAGCGCAACAGTTACGTCTGTCTACACTGTAAAAAAATAAAGTTTTTTACTGTAAAAAATATGCTAAAAAGTAGCAAAATTTTAGGGTTTACGGATTTAACTTAAACTTACAATTAAAAAACATTTTCCATTACCTGATATAATGTTAATATACCAAAGTATTGAAGTACTGAAATCTGTTTTGTACCTTTGTAATACACTGATAACTATATATATAGATTTATCGAAGGTGCACAATGTCATTCACACAAACACTAAACACCATCATGCTAACACGTGAATCTGAAATATACAATAAACATTAATTTAACAACATTAGCTGTAACCTACGACCCTAATAAACATAACTCATAAGAAAAAACTTAAAAACAAAGACTAAACATCAAATTTAAAATGCAACGCAGGGAATTCTGGGAACGTCGATTTACGGATTTTCACTGTAAATTTTACATTCTTTTTCACTTTCAAAAAAGGTATTTTACTGTAAAATTACATTAAATGTCTATTACAGTTTTTCACCGGACACTTGCATATCATTGCTCTTTTGTTGATTCTGGTTGCTTCTATTGTCCTCATTTGTAAGTTGCTTTGGATAAAAGCATCTGCTAAATGACTAAATGTAAGTACAACAGGGGAACTTACCGTTAACCATTTAACAGGTTTTTACTGTAGCATTCACAAAGATTTACCGTTAAAATCACAATCATTTTTTACAGTGTAGTGCATGTTTACTTAGAAAATCAATGGGAAGTTGCACATGGAATGGAAAAATGTGTTCTGTGTGAACGGCCCCTTTTATTATTCTATATAAAGTGACGGGTCACAGTTACATAACGTTTATTGCAGGTAAATGTGAAACAGATGATGCCACAGTAATCATAAAGCTCTGTCTCATAAACGCTTGTACTGACGATACAGAAGAGATGGAGTGTGTGGAGTCAGTATCACAGTGCTGGTGTGTGTGTGTGTGTGTGTGTGTGTGTGTGTGTGTGTGTGTGTGTGTGTCTGCAGTCGGTGTACGGTCTACAGAACGACATCCGCAGTCTCAGTCCCACTCACACGGCCACACCGGAGGTCAAAGAGCCCACAGAGGACGAGCTACGCAACCAGGTGACTTAACGAGGACAGATGCTGTGTTTGAGAAAGACATGCACAACTGCTGTGTTCTGGGTCGTGCGCATGCATGCAGTATGTGTGTAGTTGTTTTAAATTCATACTAAATATTAGCAAAAATAAAATGGCATAAGGAGATACAGTTTTCAACAAAAAATTTATAATAAAGTGTTTTTAAGATCAAAACTCAAAACAAGACAGACAATCAATGAATGAATTAATTAAAAAATAGTAATACATAATAATAATAATAAAAAATTCAGCAATAAATTTCATAATACAAGGAAATAAAATCATTTTAATGCTTTTTTAGAGCTTCTGTCATGACATTCTCAAAAAAAAAATCAGAACAAAACAAAGACATACAATAAATAAACAATAATACATAAGTCAATTATATATTCTAAGGAAATAAAATCATGTGTGTGTGTGTTTATATTTTATTGTTTTGTTTTTAATACAAAACACAGTAATCTTTGGTAGTAGTATTTGTTAAAAACCAAACCCTGAAAAAACAAATCAGGACCAGATCAGAATCAAAACAAGACAGACAATGGATAAATTAATAAATATGTATAAAAATAAAAAAGCAAAACTTCTACAGAAAATTATATATTACAGGCAAGGAGATAAAAAAAATGCGTAATAATGCTTTTTTTTATATATATAAATTTTTCAGAAGAGCTTCTGACATGACTTCCTCAAACAATCAAGACGAGACATAAAATAAGATACAATACATGAAAAAACTATTACAAATAATACATAAAATAAACTAATAAAAAAGCTAAATAATTGCTATAGTAAATTATATATTATAAGGCAATAAAATAATTTTAATAATATTTTTATATTCTTATAATATTATACTTTCTTTTATATTTTATATATATATATTATTTTTATAATTCTGACTTTCATTTTTATAGGGCTATTTTATAAGGGCTTCTGGGAAGTATATTAAATCATATATAAACAGAGGACAGATTTAATGAATCTAATATTTTATATTATATTGTATTGTTTTTGTTTTTTTTAAATATAAATAAGAACACATGAGAGCGTCTTCCTCTTCCAGTCTGGAGAAAGCAGAGCGATGCAGACGAGTGACTTATTTATGAGATTTAACACCGACTAAAATTAGCCTGTCTTCACATTAAATCTTAATGACACAGTTTTTATGAGCAGCTCAGAGCTGTACAGTGTGTGCAATCACACACACATATTATATTATATAGTAGTTCATGTTTCTCTATTCATTTTCAGTGCTGATATGTCATTTATAGAACCGTTCCTGTGATTAACAACCATGTCATCAGATCTGTGCTCATCTGTTCTCTTCCAGATACAGCACTGGCACGCGCAGTTAGACAGACACCGCTTAAAAATGTCCAAAGTTGCAGAGAGGTGAGCTCACTTTATCTGAATTTACTCAATATACACTAGTGCTCAAAGGTTTGGAGTCTGTATGATTTTAATGTTTTTGAAAGAAGTCTCTTCTGCTCACCGAGGCTGCGTTTATTTGATCAAAAATACAGTAAAATTGTAAAATATTATTAGAATGTAAATCAGCTGTTTTCTATGTGAATATGTGTTGAACTGTAATTTATTTCTGTGATCTGCAGCTGTATTTTCAGCATCATTACTGCAGTCTTCAGTGTCACATGATCTTCAGAAATCATAATAATATACTGATTTACTGCTCAACAAACATTTCACAGGATTCACAGATTAATAGAAAGTCACACTTTATTTTAAGGTCCAATTCTCACTATTAACTAACTATTAATTATGAGTTTTGCCTCAATAAACTCCTAATTTGCTGCTTATTAATAGTTAGTGCGGTAGTTGTTAAATGTAGGTGTTGGGTAGGATTAGAGATGCAGAATATGTTTTATAAGCACTAATAAACAGCCAATATGTTAATAATAGACATGCTAATAAGCAGCTAGTTAATAGTGAGAACTGATCTCTATTCTTGTGTTACTGAAAGTCCAAACAGCATTTATTTGAAACAGAAATCTTTTGTGACATTGTCTTTACTGCCACTTTTAATAAATTTAACGTGTCCTTGATGAATAAAATATTAAGTTCTGTCAAGAAAAAAATATATACATATAATAACAAATATAATAAATTATTATTATTTAAATAATAATAATAATAATATTTATTATTATTATTAGTAGTGGTATTAATATTATTATTGTAAATCTGCCTGTAGTTTGTTGAGTTTCTCGGAGCAGTATATGGAGTACGATCCGTTCTTCACAACGCAGGAGCCGTCGAACCCCTGGATCTCTGATGATGTCACTTCCTGGGAGCTGGAGGCCAGGTGTGTGTGTCTCGTTCTTTAGTGATTTTACACCGCAGATGATTTTAGTTGTTCTGCAGGAGCTGCACTTTCATTCAGCGTCCTGTCTTCATCTGTTTCTCGTTCCTGTTCTTTGAAGGGGTTTAAATGATTATTACTCTTTAAAAACGAGCTCAGTGTCGTGAGGCGAAGCTGTCAGCCTTCAGAAGAATCACATAATAAGAGGATTGTTTAGAAGATCAGCGTGTGAGTCTGACAGAGGAATAACCCATCTCTTCTCTCTCTGTGTTGCAGTAAAGAAGCCGGACAGCAGCGAGTAAAGCGCTGGGGATTCTGCTTCGACGAGGTTCTGAAGGATCCGGTCGGGAGAGAGCAGTTCCTCAAGTTCCTGGAGTCCGAGTTCAGCTCCGAGAACCTGAGGTAAAAACACCAGCCTTCAGCTTCAGACCACTCTGATGAGAAAACAGGAGGATGATGATGATGATGATCAGAGATGAAGAACACGAGTCTGAGCAGAGAAACTCAGCAGCACCATCTGCTGTCCATTAACATGATGTTCATAATATCTTCATGCTTCATCTACCTAACCTATCCCTAGAGCTAGATATAATATATTTATGCAATAATATAAACAATCATGCAGATGAAATTTGCAGGTGCACCAACTTTTTAGTACAAAGGGTCAAAAATCAAACTTGATTGAGGGCCGTGGGTCAAAGGTAAAATGTTGCTTTACATCCAATTATATTGCATTAAAATACAATTTAAATAATTAAAAAGTAAAAGTTGTATTATAATGTAGTTGGATATATTAAAATTGATTACATTTTTAGCATTTTTAAATAATCAATCGAAAAGTGTTTCATTACATCTAAGTATATTATATATATGTATTACTTTTTTAATATTTTTAAATAATGAAACAAAAATTAAGTATTGCATTATTTCCAACTATATTATATTAAAATATATTATTTTTGTAACATTTTTAAACATATATCAACAAGTAAATTTGGCATTATTTCTAGTTATATTTTATTAAAATATAGCATTATTTTTTTTAAACAATTTTAAATAATTAATTAACCAACAACTTTGCATTATTTCCAACTATATTAAATTAAAACATTATTTTTTTTACATTTTAAAATAATTAAGTAATTTTTGCATGATACCCAACTACTGTATATTATATTTAAATTGTATAATTTATTATATTAAAATTGTTAAACATTTTTAAATAATTAAGTCAATTTTGCATTAATTACAACTATATTAAATTCATATGAATCCATTTTTCTATATTTTAAATAATAATTAAAAATGTAAATATATTTTTTTAAATGTTTAATAAAAAAAAAATATTTATATATATATTAAATTCTCTTGTATTGTTAAATGCAAAAAATAAGAATATAAATAAGAAATTAAGATATTGTTCAGTGGTATGTTTTTTCCCCTCTGGTCCTGGTTTGTTCTGCTGGTCTCTGCTGGTCTCTGGTTTGTTCTGCTGGTCTCTGGTGATCTTTGGTGGTCTCTGCTGGTCTCTGCTGGTCTCTGGTTTGTTCTGCTGGTCTCTGGTGATCTTTGGTGGTCTCTGCTGGTCTCTGCTGGTCTCTGGTTTGTTCTGCTGGTCTCTGGTGATCTTTGGTGGTCTCTGCTGGTCTCTGCTGGTCTCTGATGGTCTCTGCTGGTCTCTGATGGTCTCTGCTGGTCTCTGGTGGTCTCTGGCGGTCTGTGCAGGTTCTGGCTGGCGGTGCAGGAGCTGAAGAAGCGTCCGATCCGTGAGGTTCCCAGCAGGGTGCAGGAGATCTGGGAAGAGTTTCTGGCTCCTGGAGCTCCGAGTGCCATCAACGTCGACTCCAAGAGTTACGCCAAAACCACGCAGAACGTCAAGGATCCCGGCCGATACGCTTTCGAAGACGCTCAGGTCTGAGTTCTACTGTTTTTACCTGACTTGTGTTACGGCCTGGAATTAAACCACAAATATATTTATGTATATGTAAAAGCACATACATGCAGTATATATATTGAAAATATTTACATGTATTTACAAAAATTTATATTAAGTAAATTTTACTACTTGTTTTTTTTTCAGTGTACAGTTTAACGTTGTACTTTTTTACTTTTACTCAAGTGTGTTTTTGGCCAGATTCTTGTACTTTTAATTGACTACAACTTTCACTGAGTATCTGTACTTTTACTTGAGAATGATTTTTGAGTAGTTTTCACACCCCTGATTGGAAGAGTGCACTCAATCATCAATGAATTGGCTTTAGCTGGAAAAATGACTCTTTGTTATTGTCCTCTTCCATTATTGACAAACTATTTTGCTGTTTAACCCTTGTGCATCAATAAAAAAAAGTTACACATTGGTCCATAGTAGACAAAAATGTCCATGTCAAAAAACTGTCATAAAAATTTGAAACTTGGGAGCACAGATTTAAGTTTGGCATATTATTGCTGAAGTAAAAAGAAGTTTAAAAAGTGAAACCAGAAAAAGTTTATGAAAATGCTTTATGAACAACATTTTATATAATATATATATATAAACCTGCTAGAAAATCTAAGCCATAAATCTAAACAAGTTGTGTTCCAAATTTGAGGTTGATATCTCAAAAAATGAGCTTTCAGTAAGATTTTGTTTGGGTGCAGTACCAAATTTTCCCCATTAGATGGCAGCAAAACTCTGCTGGTGACACAGTGCTTGGGTTTGTGATTTGTAGTGGAGTTTCTCTCTCTCAAATATTACAAGAACACACATATACACACACAATTTATTTTTTTATGACACACATGCAAACCACACTCTGACATCCATACCAACACACCCACACGGCATTATTTATCCAATTAGCTCTATAATATGCAGCGGCAGAAAACAGGAATATAGCGAGTATTTGCTTTATAGACCAAAAAATGGCACCATCTGGTAAAAAATAGTAAAAAATACAATTTTGAAGCCTTGCCAACAGAATGAAAGCCTATTAACAAAAACTGCATCATTTTACAGTTAAACGGCACTGCGATTAAAAATAGCAGTTTTAATGGGTTTCAATGGGGACATTTTTGTCCAAAAGGTCCTGAGAGGAATTATTTTTTTTGTACCTAGTGCAAAATAGATTTATTAAAGGAAATGGGGGTGAAATAGTATAATTCCAATAAAAATACACACCTGAGCCAAAATGTATGCAGCTGGCAATAACACAGGCAAAAATGGTCAAAAAACAAAACTGAAAAGGACAAAAAAGTCCAAAAGGTTGCACAAGGGTTAATACTGTTAAAGCTGCTTTGACACAATCTGTATTGCATAAAGCGCTGTAGAAATAAAGACTAGACTTCTGAAATGGTTCTTGTGTTTGTCCTTGATCAGGAGCACATCTATAAGCTGATGAAGAGTGACTCCTACAGCCGCTTCATCAGATCCAGTGCCTACCAGGAGATGCTGCAGGCCAAGAAGAAGGTAAAGCCTCTGAAACGACTGGAAACGGCCATCTGATGCTTCTCAGGGCCATATTTCTGTCCTCAGTCTGCTTACGTTGGTTTTATTTGCTGTCTGTTTTTTGCATTATTTCTATTAAAACACCTGGTTTCTGTCACGTTCTCTTTTGTTTTGCACGTGTTTCTCTCTGTTTCTTTTGCTCTGTTGTGTGCGTTTTGTTTTGAAGTGATCAAACAGGAAGTACTGGCGCTGGATTTTCTGTCATGTGGTGAGTTTTGGCAGACGGATCTGTTTTGGGAGATATAGACAGGGATCTGTGACATGCTGGAAATTACTACAGAAAACCATTTCAGTCTCTCAGACACATTTACAAAATGTAGTGCATGATAAAGATTGTGGTTAGTAATCTAATCGGTTACATTACACATTGTTGGATTACTTTTAGATTACTTTTGACCCAAGTAATTTAAGTAATTTAATTTTTTTAATTGATTTATTTTATTTTATGTAGTTTTTATAGTATAGTATTTTATTAATAATAATTATGTTTTCATTTTATAAAAATGAAATACAAATATTTAATTTTTATACATTTATATATTTTTTATTTTTTTATTGTTTACTTTTGACCCAAGTAATTTAAGTAGTCTTTTTTTATAGATTTTTATTTATTTTACTATGTAGTATTTATTTAGTATTTATAGTATTTTAATTTTTTGTATACACATTTATTTTTCAATTTTTTAATCTTTTTATTTTTTATTTTTGGAAAGCTCTTTAAATTACAACTGTGTATGAAATAAACGTGGCTTAAATGTGAAAATGTTGTTCCATAAAGAGAAATAAAAATATTCCATTCTTTATCAAGAACATGAAGGGCATTAAATTACATTAAATTAAAAGAAATGAATAATTTCAAAATTACAATAATTCCTAAAACGATGAAATATTTGATTTATTTATGCTGTTCGGTCTGTGTTTAATTCTACAAACATAAATAAGCAATAGTCCTTTTAGAAAGGAAAATGTAAAATAGAAAAGTAAAAGAATTCGGGAGAATCAGTGAATTATTAATATTTTATTGCCAATTTGTGAATATTAAGTGATCAATAACAAAGTAACTGTAATCTGATTTTGAGTATTTTTTAATGTAATATGTATTTAATTATTGTAATCCAGCACAATCTCTCCGTTTGTAAAAATCAATACTGTTTATAATAATTAATCTGTAAACTACTGGAAGTAAATGTGGAACTAGATACTGAACATGATTTAGAATTCAATGTTTCTTTCATGTATTGAACTCTTTCTCTTGTCTTTCACAGAAAAGCAAGAATCTTTTCTAGGGTCTGAATCACAGGTGAGACCAGCCTCAGCATACTTTACATTATCTAAAATATCAGAAGATGAATAATGAACTGAATGATTATTTCATCTTCTCCACAGTGTCTCATTATAGTGATAAAATAATGTTAACTATGTGATTAAATGATAATAATCTGCCAAGTCAAATTTCTTTGTCTATCTCTTTTCATAATACAGATTGTTTTAAAGCAGCTCTACAGAAATCACGATGTTAATAATATCTTAATATCATATCGTCACATTGATCCGATTAGAGCCAGACAATAATAAGTCACAGTTATGAGGATATGAAGAATCAAGCAGTTGAGATTTGCTGTATATGGCTTTATATGAGGGAACTGTATGTATGTGGATAACGTTGACACAAGTGTATATATTACAGCAGCCTGACCACAACGTGAATACAACTCAAGTCTTAGTTTTTAAGAGTGGGAACAGAAGCGAAGTAAAAGTGAAGTGGGTGAAGCGAGTAAACATTAAAGAGATTTTTTTTTTTTGAAGAGTAACAATATTCTTGGTAACATTTTATGATAAAGTTCCATTCACAGTTTAATTCTACATTTAAGTACTGAGTAATATTAATTAACTACATGTACTTACTTTAGGGTTTGGTTTAGGATTACTAGCATGTAATTATGCATAATTGTTATTATAATAGTAAGTACATGTAACAAGGACACCTTAAAATAATCAACAAAAAAAATTGGGGAACAAAAAATGTTTTGTGAAGAAAGAAAATTGAAGAGAAAATTATTATTATTTTTTTTTTGAAGAGAGTAAAAATATTTTTGAAGAGAAAAAAATTTGAAGCGAGAAGAATTCTTGATGAGAGAATAATAATGTTAGGACTGCGGCTCAGGACTTTTTTTCCTTTCCCCCGTTGATATTTGAGAACGAGCAGAGAAACTGAATTACACTGATTCTGATGTTTGTGTGTGTTTCTCTCTCAGATACATGAATGCTGATCGTTATAAAGAGCAGATCCATCGCTGCATGAGCAACACACTTCTCCTGATTCTGGAGCTTCACACGGACTTCAGTTCAGAAAGACATCCTTCATTCAGAACATTTGCACTTCCACCTCATCTGAGCTCTTATAGTTATTTTTATATCTCAGAACATGTTTTGTTTTCTGCCAGCTTTGCTTCTGTAAATGTGTACAGATCCGGAGAATCAGAAACACATCAGCGCTCACACCATCACAGCCGTTTGATTCAGACATCAATGTGTTTGGATGATGTACAGTGTAATGGACGCTAATAATAATAATAATATTTGGCCATCTGTACATTAAACATGACCCAGCATCCATACGGTAATGTTCATTTCTGGACTCATAAGATGATCTGAGATCTGCGCCACACAGTATTTCATTTCTTCAGAAAACGACTGCGATCCAAAGATTCTCTGCAGAGAAACGGCTCATCCGGTCTGGGTTCTTGCATTTATGATATAGATTGTGTACATAAATCCAGAGTTACATAAATAAAGAGACTGGAGATTAAAAGTGACTCGGTGAATCATTACGAATCGTTTGTGTCGTTCTGAACAGCAGAGTCTCAGCGGGTTTCATTTCATTCTCAGAAGAAGTTTATTTTGATGTTCATTTTTCTGCCACGTCATTTATTAAAAGCTTGACATTGCTAAATTATATCTTGACTTTTAATTTGTATAATTTAAAACATATGCACAATATTTTATAACAAATTCATTCATAATTTCAGAAATTGATTCTTTAAATCAAAACACTTCCCTCTGCTCAGACTATGATCAATAAATGACAAGATCAGCTCATGTTTAACACAATTTATGGCATAAACGAGAAATGTTCATTTCAGTTTAGTAAATGTAGTTTCTTCTGTTTGTGTTACTACATCATTCCCATAATTCCATTTGTTTTCGTCATCTATGTTTCTAACATTTTGAAACAGATCAAAACATGAGATGTTCAAACTCTAATCATGTAAGCTAAATTCTGTTCATACTAGAAATCTGAGATGTTTAGCACTTGAAAAGCTCTTCTAGATCTCATTTCCTTCATTTAAATGCCTTCAGCGTAACAGGTCACATGCACATATATATATCTATATCTATATATGAGAAACAGTATTGCTTAAGCATTTGACATTCAAGTAATTAAAACTGCAATATAGATTTTTTTATCCTTTTACAAAAAATCAACAACAATATAGAGTGGAACTGAAACATATTTAATAAACTACTGTCATAAATTATGCCATTTACTTGGAGTTTTTTTTAAACCTTCTTCCATGACTGAAGTCAAGAGATCTGGGATGATGCACATTAATTAACATTACATCAATTTAAATAACGTGCATCATCCCAGATCTCTTGACTTTAAAGGGGAAGTTCACACGTCACAGCAACAAACAGCTCGTGTCCAGCAGGTGTCGCTCTAATAAAGCGAGAATATTACACCATCACCTTCATTTCTACCATTCAATAGAGTAGAACATGATTTGTTCGACTTTCCTAGCCGAGGAAACTTTGTCAAATCAGTAACTATTTTTTATATTCTAAATACCAGAAACACATTCATTACATACTAATTCATACAATTACACAGTGCTGGAAATATTATATAATATTCTATATTTCCAGCACTTCCACATTACATAGAAGCATGTTGAGAAACACTTCAACACTGTAACATTTTAAAGAGAGGGATTCTTATGAATTACATTTCATTTATTCCACAAAACACAATAATTGGTGAAAACTAAAAATGGTTTCTGTTAATTAACACATTGAGCGTGAAACTTTGAAGTCAAAAAACTAAACGGTATGTTCTTGTAAAAGTAATATTTTCTTTCAATGTTCTTTGAAAAATTATTTTTCATAGTGCATTTGATTCTCAATATTGCATGTTTCACAGTATTTTGTGAGTGTTGTGTTTAAACGTTCATGACCAAATCCTGTAAGAACATGGAAACTTCTGAAGATCAGGATTATTTCATCTTGTGGAATTAAACCAAGATCTTTTATGCAAAACTAAAAACATGATTTAGGATTTTTCTTCTTTGGAATATAATTAAACATCTGATTGATCCTGCATGACGTCTGTGAGCAGAAAAAGCCAGAGCCAGTTCACTGAAAGCAGTCAAAACAGCTGAAAACTGAAAGAATAAAGAGGAGGAGTGACCAAAGAGAGAGAGAAAGAGAGAGAGAGAGGGGGGGGGGGGGGGCATGATTTGTTTGCTGATCAGAGCCAATAGAAAGCTCTCAGTGTGATAAGATCCACATGCGAGTGACGGAGACGAGCCAGAAAGCAGAGTTCAAACAGAGAGAGAGAGAGAGAGGTCTCCTCCAGAAAGCAGCATCAGTCTGAGAGGATCTGTCTCTAACAGCAGCAGAGGCTCTGGTCTGCTCCGTCCATGGGCTTGAGCGGCGCCGGCGTTCCTGGACTCTGGATCCGTCTCTGACCACACACTCGTCCAGGTGAGGCTCTGCTTGGCTTGTGATGAGGTTGCCAGGTCTGCACTGGAGTGTTTGATCCGATTAGGGCTGTTTCTGCGGGTCGGTGAGCGCTCGAGCCGGTACTGAGTGAAAGAGGATTTATAGAGCTTTCATTCACACACTCCTTTCATCGCAAATATACTCGGCTAGGATTTTATAATCATAACCACACTCACAACTAGCCATATATTGATTAATCGGCTGATGCTTGACCATTCTGAGGCCATTAACATCAGAAATAACCAGCTTGACGATGGATAAGGATAATACTTGTTTTTAGGTGTAAATCAAGTTATTCATAACTTTTTTAATGTTTAAAATAATTTGTAATAAAATGATTAATTTCTACAGTATTAATCTCAAAAACATTATTTATACATCATTCATGGAACGATTGATTTCTGTTTTAGTTGGACATTTGATTTTTGATTTTTTTTGCTTCTTGTTTCAGAGAACATTTAAAAAATGAGCAAAATTACTAAAAATGTTTCTTTAGTGTTTGTATGAATCAAGAAAAAAAAAACTGTTTAATGTTTAAAAGAATTAACTTTGTTTCAGAACATTGAAAAGTAACATTTCCATAATGTTTACAAAATGATGGAATATTAATGTTTGTACAACTAAGAAAAAACGTTTTGAAATGCTTAATGTTTAATAGAATTGTTTTTAATTATAAGTTCATTAAGGTCTTTAATAAATGTTCTCAAACTGAGCTCAAAGACATTTATACACCGTTCAGAGGTTTCAGGTGGACGTTCATGTAACAATTTATTAATGTTACTATTGTTTTAGAATATTCTGAAAACGTTCAAAAGTAGCGTTGCCACGTTTGCTAAATGATCAAATGGAATGTTTTCTTAACGTTTGTATAACCAAGAAAAACATTTTAAAAACATACTTTAAGGTTTTAAATGATTATTTTGAATAAGATTCATTTCTACAGTCCAGCGCATCTCTGAAGTGAAGGTGGAAAAGCTCTACAGTAGTTAACATCTGAAGTGGATCAGTACCTTTCATCAAAGTTGTCCTAAAGCCTAAAACCAAAATGTGTTCTTGTCTTCGGACAAATGTTCAAATGTTACTAGTAGTTGAAATGGATTCTAAACTGAACTCTGCAGAGAGACAGATGGACATGAGGATCATACGTAGAGCAGGTCTGATAGAGTAGATCATCAAACACACGTCAGAAGCAGCAGATCAGAGTTACTAGAGCTGAAATCTTTGAGATCGAGTCTGAAGCCCATAATCAGACTGATATTTCTGAAATCAGAAGCTGTGAATTCATCTGATGTTTAGGTCAAACACAGAGACACCGGCAGGAGTTACTGATGCAGGATCAGCTAAACATCCCTTAGACTTCACAGCAACAATAACTGACCACGACAATCAATTACAACTAGAACACACACACACACACCTTTAGCCCATCAGTTTGAGCTCTATAACGGTGTGAAATCAGATTTGGAGGCTCTTTCTGAACGTTTCTGGTGGATCTGCACATACATTAGAATAGTTACACTAGCAGAAACAAAGCTTTCCAGCTGCTGGCAATTACGTGTGTGTGTGTGTGTGTGTGTGCGTGCGTGTGTGTGTGTGTGTGTGTGTGCGTGTGTGTGTGACAGGAGTGTACTGCGGTTGATGTGGGCTGTGAACATTAGCTGTGTTTGGAAAGTGCCGCTCGTCTGTGACGGACTGTTTGATAATTATCTGTCAGAAGTGTGCTATTTATTACGTTTTCATTGCTTATTGCTTTTACAAAAAAAGCAGCAGCATTCAAAAGTATTAAAAATGTTAATTGGAATAAATAATTCTTCCATACATAGTTAAATTAATCTGATTATAGGCTCATTAAATGGTGTATTTTTACATGTTGTGTGTTTTTCAGCATTATTAATGTGACTCATCTGATCAGAATCAGTCAGAACTCTGCTTTATTAATGTCTTTTTCTATATATTTATATATTATGGCAGGCTCTCTTCACTCTTGGAAGAGAAGGTTCTGTACAGCACCCCAGAGAACCTTTTTTCTAAGCGTGTAATTGGCTGGATTTTGTGTCACTTCCTGTGACCCCTCCCATCTTCCTCGACCCTAAACGAAGGTCACGACCTTTCCTTTCCCCTCAAATGGATTTTAGTAAGGGACCGAAACTTTACCAAAGCTTTAAGACCCTCAAAATACACATTTATTGTTTTCAGATGTTTTACTATTATTTTTTAAGAGAGATAACCATTTTTAAAAATTACACGTCTCTGCTATTTATGAAGGTGTCACATATACTTTTTGTAAAATTGTCTATGAAGTTATATTAGTGTCAAAAACAGTTCTGTATAATACATATTGCCTTGTCTCCATATTTCAAAATTTTGCTGATGAACATAATATCTCCATCTATTGATGAACCACTGCAACATGAACAATTTATCATTTTTGATCTGAAGGTGGAAGTTTATTCTTCAAGTAAAATAAATTAATATTATGTAAGTTTTGTTTCATAAATTCCAACTGTTTTTGAGCAATAATGACTTATAAATTCAAAGGAATGTAATTAATTTCCACTCATTCCAATGGGGTTTATACTGATAATTCAAAGATTATATGCTCTTATAAATTTCATATAATATTAAAATAAGATTTATCAATATAAAAAAAAATCACATCATACTACTTTTTGGTGTGGTTCATGTGTAATTGCAATATATTTCTAATTTTTTAAATTAATATAACAGTTAAATGCAGGGGAAAAAAGGTAACATTTGAAACTTTCCACATTCACTCAATGAGAAATTACTGCTCAAATACAATGACTTTTATAAAGTAACGGTTCTTCGAGTCCAAACAGACCCAGAATGTGAATGCATTATGAGGGTTAAATAACTTGCCATAGATAGAGACACGAGTTTACTCTTATACGAAAGCATCTTATCAGATGAGAGAGAAACGCGTCTGAAAGCTCAAATGAGACCTGTGCTGGCAAAATGAGTCACAATGAGCAAGTTTTCAAAAATTAGCTATTTTTAATTTTCACATTCTCCATTAAAAGATCTTCAAAATTATTTATGATTTGTTGGAATCGGACAAAAAAAACGACTGTTTGAAGTCGATGGAGTCAGCAAAGACATACAAATAAAGATACATTTACATGTTTAATTAGTATTTGGAGCATTGGGATCGCTAGATGAGGGTTTAAGCAACTCATTTTTGTGAAAGCCTCAAATTTGACCAAAATCGACTTTCAATTTTTGTTGTAGCTCAATATTAGCCTGTGTGCGTTCTGACTCCGAATGACTAAATCAAACACGCATCTCCAGCATCAGCAGTTAAAGACTGAAGAAACGCTCCGGAGACACTCAGAGAGACGGATCTCCAGTCATCGACTCCTGAACACACTCTCAGTGACGCTGTAGGTCTTGTGCAACAGAAGGCAAGGAGTTGAAGCCGGAGCGCGTTCGGCGTCGTGAGATTTACGAGGCGTCTGCGCCGAGGCCACGATATCAAACTCTGAATCCCGAACACTAAAGCAACGACCCTCGTTCATCATCTTTATGCAAACAGCCCGAGTTCTTCTGACTGAGAACAACAGCCAGTATAGATGAGATTCCCAGAGAGGAACTACAAAAGCCCCTCGTTCCTGGAGATTTCTAATCAAGAACAGGAAAAACTCAAAAAAGGAAGGTTCAACCTCTGGGATGAAAGCGAGGAGCTTTGATTCACGACAAAGAGCTGCTTTGTAAATATTTTGTTTATGGGAATGAATCACTCAGATTTGTGATGCCACATCTGTGCTAAAGATGTCCAGCGTGATTGACGGATCGCTCGCTCTCGTCGGGGCTGCCGTCGAAACTCTGCTGAATGCAGACAAAGTGACAAATTAAAGTTAATCTGTGACTTCCTGTCTTCACAGGAAACAAAGTGAAAGCTCAGGGCAAAACGCTTTGACCCCAGAGAGAACATGAGGACAGATTCAGTCAGACTGACGCATCAGAACTGGAGGTTCAAGTCCCACTGAACATGTTTTGAATCATTAGACGGTGTGACTCAACACATTAGGCCGGAAACACTCAATCTGTGCGTCATCACGTAATGTGTCAGAACACAACAACAGGACGGTTTCATTTTAACGCCTCGACCCATTATTCATATCTGCCCTTTTCTAATCAAAATAAAGACTGTTTCTGACCCCAAGTGTACCTGTATCTATCTACACAGAACTACAGAAACAAATAGAACGAAAGAAGATAGAATAGACACAGATAATGTTTGTCTCTTGTGGTTTTTGACAGAGATTGATATTTAACGGGCAGGAATGTTGCAGTAATTAACTCCGTTTCATCCAAATGAGAGAAATCCATTTCTTGTGGTTTTAGTTTAGAAAACAAGTGTGTGTGAATGTGAGAGTGGAGCTGAGCTGCAGACGAGAATATCACAAACACTTTGAGAAGCTGGTTCTCATGCTGGACACAACTCAGCAAATCAGTACAAGAATGTGTGTGTGTGTGTGTGTGAGAGAGAGTGTACATGTTTGTGAATGAGTGTGTGTGTGTGAGAGAGAGTGTACATGTTTGTGAATGAGTGCGAGTGTGTTTGTGTGTGTATGTGCGAGTGTGTGCATGTTTGTGAATGAGTGCGAGTGTGTTTGTGCATGTTCAAGAGTGTGCGTGTTTGTGAATGAGTGAGTGTTTGTGTTGTGAGAGTTGTGTGTGTGATATACTGTAGTAGTGCTGTGGTGTCTTGCATGTGTAAATGAAGCTCACTTGTGTCAGCAGTGGATGGCGTTGTAAGAGTCAGTGGAGTCACACTTATTCCCTCTCTTCAAAGAATTAGCAGTGTTTAAGATGTTTTTTCTGGTTTTATCTGCTTACGGTGGGCTCTGGCTGTGGTTTGTGTCAAGGTCAAGAGCTCCTGCATTACCCTGCTGCTAGTCTGGAGCTTCATGAGCATCAGATCTGTGTAAAGGTGCTTTTCAATGCGGCGGTGCTGGGCTGCAGTTTATGCAGAGCCTCATACACTGCGATCTGAACTGCAATGACAGCAAGAGGAATTTACTCAAATGCAATCTAAAGAAACTCAAGTGATGCATTCTGGGAAATTAAGTATTTGATCGTACAATTTGAGTTTGAATGTAAGGAGCAAAGCAAATAGAATTAAAATGATGAGAAATTAACTATAATTGTCAGTTTTATTTTTGAACTATAAATATTAGTGCTGTCAAATGATTAATTGCATCCAAAATAAGTTTTTGTTTACATAATACATGTGTGTGTACCGTGTGTGTATATGTATATATGTATAAATGTGTATGTATGCGTGTATATGTATGCGTGTGTATGTGTGTATGTGTATATATATATATATATATATATATATATATATATATATATATATATATATATATATATATATATATATATATATATATATATATATATATATATATATATATATATATATATATATATATATATATACACACACACACATACATACACACATATACAAGGTACACACACATACACACATACATACACACATATACAAGGTACACACACATACATACATACATATACACACATATATATATATATGTGTGTGTGTGTGTGTGTGTTTCAATATTTACATGTATATACATTATATATAAATATATTTAATATATAAACAGCATATTAAGAAAAATATTTATTTCAATATATGTTTGTATTTATATATACATAAGTATACACAGTACACAATCATGTAAACAAACTTATTTTGGATGCGATTAATTACATGACTAAAATATATATATATAAATATAGTGTGTGTGATGCTTACTACCTTATTAAAAGTCTAATCCTAAACCTAGTCTAGTTAACCCTAACCATATTCCTCAACTACACAATTAAATCAGAGTAGGTTCATTTTAGTTCATGTCTGTCATTTGGAGCTCAACTAGTGAAATAAACGGATGTTCAGTAGAAAAGCACTTAATATTCAGTCTTTCCTGTATTAAGCAACAAAGGAGAGACAAAATATTGCTGATGGGAGATCTTGTACTCACAGGTGTGTGTAATGATGAGGGGTCAGGAGCTCATCTCATGATTTCCTGTCAGACACAGGATGTGGATTCTGATGTTTAACTGTCTCTCTCTCTGTCTATTCCAGGATGAGCTGTAAGGTGGCGCTGTGGTTGCTGCTCGCAGGCCTGCTGTGTCTCGCCTCCGCTGGCCGTAAAGCCCGACCGCAGGGATCCATCCCGTCGCCCTACAAGACCAACTCCAACACCTCCGACCGGCGCGCACGCAAACAGGAAGTGCTGGCCTCCAGCCAGGAAGCTCTGGTGGTGACGGAGCGCAAGTACTTGAAGAGCGACTGGTGCAAGATGCAGCCACTGCGGCAGACGGTCAGTCAGGAGGGCTGCAAGAGCCGCACCGTCATCAACCGCTTCTGCTACGGCCAGTGTAACTCCTTCTATATCCCACGGCACGTCAGGAAGGAGCAGGAGTCCTTCCAGTCCTGCTCCTTCTGCAGGCCGCAGCGCTTCACCAGCCTCACCGTGGAGCTCGACTGCCCCGACCTGCAGCCGGACGTCCGCTACCGCAAGATCCAGCGCGTCAAGCAGTGCCGCTGCATGTCCGTCAGCATGTCCGAGTCTGGGAAACAGTGAGATCATGACCACGTGTCGCTGGAAACACCTGCTGCTAATCTGAGCTGAGAGACTGCAATGCTTCAGCATGCCATCTTAAGGCCGTCCTGCTGGACACTGGTCATTATCAGTCACCATTGTTCACTATCGGTCATCATTGGACAGTATCGGTCACCATAGGTCTTCACAGGTCACTGTTGGTCACCACTGGTCTCCAACAGTCTCCACTGGTCACTATTGGTCATCAATGAACAGTATCGGTCACTACTGGTCTCCATCGGACACTATTGGTCGCTATCAGTCACCATTGGTCTCCAGTCACCACTAGTCACTATTGGTCATCATCGGACACTACTGGTCTCCATCAGACACTATTGGTCACCACTGGTCTCCAGCAGTCTCCATTTGACACTACTGCTCACTCTCGGTCATCATTGGTCACAATCGGTCATCATTGGACACTATTGGCCACTATCGGTCATCATTGGTCTCCACTGGTCACTATCAGTCATCATTGGACACTGTCACCACTGGTCTCCATCGGACACTATTAGTCAGTCACTCTCGGTCATCTTTGGTGACTATCAGTCATCATTGGTCACCAAGGTCATAATTGGTCACTAGAGAGCGTGTGAAAACAACTGATGTGCAGAGAAATGACTCCACACTGGACTCTATGCAGGAGCTGCTGCCGCCTGTGTGATCAATGATAGTTAACACCAAACATGCATAACTAGACTGATTATAGAGATTCTACAGAAATATGGTACAGCAAAAGTACATATACATATATGTAGAGAAACATCTGAAATCTATATTAAAACTATTGAGTTCTATTCTCGTCTTGTGTTGTTTTAGGGGTTCAGTCTGGTCTATCTAAAGCTGACGTGGGAAATCTAGCCTTCATGTGGTTTAATCTGGTTGGTTTTTCTCCATTGGTTAGTAGTTATCTTGCAGTGAAGTTTGATTTGCACCATTTAAAAACCCTGGAAGATTCACATTATTATGTTTGATAACCTCAGTAATCAATTCAACGCAGATCCAATGCAAATCTGCAGATTTGTGGGGAAAATTGGTGAACTGGTATTAAGGCTTGCCCACTCCAAGAATGATAACTATAAAGTTTCAATAATCGTTGTAACTATGAGAACAATGGTGTCCTCATCGCAACTATATAATATGAACTTTTAGTCTCACAATTCTGACTTTTTTCCTTGCAATTCTGGGTTTATTTCACGGTTCTGAATTTCTCGCAGTTTAGAATGGCAAGATATGAACTCAGAAATGCAAGATATGAACTCTGTGTTGCATCCAAAAAGTCTGAATATTCGAGAAAACACGCAATTGTGAGAAAAAAAAGTTTGAATTATGAGAATCAAACAGAATTCAGAGGAAAAAATTCATTAATTTGAGATTATATCACGCAAAATGGAGAAAAAAGTCAGAATTGTGAAATATAAGCATATAATTGTGAGAAAAGGTCAGAACAGTTCAATTAAAAAAAGTTGCAATGACCTTTATTTGTTTCATGGTAGAAACAAAAACAATTTCAAGATATAAACTCAGAATTCTGACTTTTTCTTGCAAAGTTTGCACGTTTTTGGTTTGCAATTTTGAGTTTCTTGCATGCAAATGTCCTTTTTCCTCAGAATTAAGAAAATTGTGAGATATAAACTTTATAAAATTTAGAATTGTGAGATAAGTCGCAATTACCTTTATAATATTTTATTCCGGTGGCAGAAACAGGCTTCCATAATATAAGTTGCATTCTGCAAAATCGCTCTGGAAGTAATTAAGTGCACTTACAATAAACAATGTTATCGTCCGTTTGTGTGGACGCTAATATCAACCTTTGTCCTACGAGCATTATTTTCATTATCTGGAAGAGTTATGGATATTTAAAAAAAAGTGCTTTCCCTCAGTTTGACAAACTATTTCCTGCTTCAGAAACCCTCCAGTAAACACTGGGATTAGAAGTGAAAAAGGGGTAGAAAATGACATCGTAAAACATCCACATAAAAAAGCAAACCAGGAAAGAGACGTGATGAGGATTTGGGGAGGAAAAATTTGAGATTCTTATGCATTCCAGTGAATTATTTATGGGATATGTTCATTAAATCAGAACAATAGACCATGAGAATGCATCTGTTGCCTTTTCCATATTGTTAATCGCATTATTTGAAATATGTTTCAGTCATTTTGAGTGGATGTTTTTGGTGTGAAGGTCTCTTTAACACGGTAAAATGTGTTAAACTGAGCTGAGAGTTCTGAACTCTTATTAGTGTCTATATAATAAACAAACTAAATGAACCAAAATGCTTGTTTGAGACCATTCAATCCTGAAGTTGTTCATAAGATTAGAAAACATCCCATGGTGAATAAGTAAATCTCCAATCGTGTGAAATAAATTAAAATGTCTGAATTTATTAATCCCTTTATTTTACATAAATTACACTCTTCTCAAAACGTTCAGATACAAACAGTTATCGCACATGGAGCGCAGACGTCCATCCACACCTCCGACACGCACATGCTAAAAACAAACCAATGCTACATAAAGATATTAATATCATTTACATTAAAAAAAAACATCCTCTTAAATACATTGAGTGAGCGAGTGAATGCAGCAAAAACAGAAAACAATATTGCATAATTTCACAAAAACACTGAGTAGATTCCTGAACGTTCACCGCTGACTGATCTGATTCATACTGGAGTGTCTCTTTCAGGTCCTGTAGGACTGGAGTGTGCTTTGAACATGTTAAAGCAGCTGATGACTAGAGCACTAAACTGCACTAACTAGTGTTGGTTTAAAAGCATGTGACTGTGCCGATGTTTAAAATAAAGGCGCATCAGAAATCCAGATACTCTCGCTTTCTCTTGCCTTTTCTCGTCTGTTAAATAAAACAACCTTGTTTTGATGATATTGCTTCAGTCCTCCAGTATGTACGGTGATATGTAACGTCTGATATGTTCATCCGTCAGGACACAGGATATGACATCACATTCAGACGGCGGATCACTTCCTGTGTGGTACGGCAGATGGCAGAGTAACACTGAAGATGCTTCGAGAGCGATTTACAGATGAAACGACACAAGAGTCAGTCCACATCCGCCTCAGATCTTCATGCCCAACTTTGCTTTCTGAGAGGAAATAAAGAGGCTCATTTAATGAAAGTATAATCTCATGCTGCTTTCAATCCATTCAGCTCTCATTCTCAATTTCACCTGAACAAATGGCAACATCCTGAAAATAAATCTGCATCTGAATTTCTCACAGCTCACTGGAAACTCTTATAAAAGGTCAGTGCATTAAGTGTTCATTTCAGGATCATGAGCAGCATCTAGAGCTCTGGAGAGACTCAAGAGTCAAAGCTTTAGGGCTCATATACTGTACTTTAGTCAAAATGTGTTACTTATGGAAGCCCATTTCTGCCACTGAATAAAGGATAAAACAAGGTCATTGTGGCTTTTTAATCTCATAATAGTTGTGTCTTGCAATTGCATGATCTAGACTAACAATTCTGTTTGTTTTTTCCTTACAATTGTGTTATAAAGTCAGAATTGCGAGATGTAAACCCACAACTGCAAGAAAGAAAAAGTCAACTGAATAGAACATTTTTAAAAAGTGATTTCTCACAGTGGCGGAAATGGGCTTCCATAGTTACTTTTAAAGTATAACACTGCATTTAAAAAAACATTTCCATGCATGTGGCATGACGCTTTTATCCAAAGTGACTTTGATCAGTTCACGCAATCTCTGGGAACCAAAATGATTTGTCATTGCAAGTTTATGATCTACTGTATGAGCGAGAAGAATATAGAACAGGAATCTCTTAGCATCAGTGTTTTTTAGCATCACTCAACACATTCACGGAGTCTTTCATGGGCATCATTTAACCGTGTCAGTGATAACACATCATCTAACAGTAATTAAGCTTCTCAAACAAGCCTGGTTTCATATGCATAAAGAATTAATAACTCCAATCTACAACTACTGTAAGTATATACAAGTCTGTCCGCATTCACCTAAAGCGATATATACTATTTAGCAAATCTAAGCTATTTTTTATATTGCTCTAATCATAATTCAGACTATAAGGCATGAAGATATTAAGATTTTATAAACATTAAAAACATAATTTTCAGTTAGGCTGTTTTGAAACCATGTAAATTGTAAATAAAGTTGCTTACGATTCCAGACGCGTGTTTGGGTTTGACGCTGTATGTGGCTTTTTCTTTGACCTGTCGGAAACGCTCCTCCGCCGCCTTCAGCCTGAGAAACAACATGAAGAGAGAGAGAGAGAGAGAGAGAGAGAGAGAGAGAGACAGAGAGAGAGAGACAGAGAGACAGAGAGACAGAGAGAGAGAGAGAGAGAGAGAGAGAGAGAGAGAGAGAGAGAGAGAGAGAGAGAGAGAGAGAGAGAGAGAGAGAGAGAGAGAGACAGAGGAACAGATAGAGTTACTGACCCAGGCATCCACATCGTACTCTAACATAATACTCATCATAATCCACTCATCTACAGCATATTCAATATCATACTCCAAATCATTCCCTGCAACATCATGCTCAACGTCACACTCTACAACATGCTCTACATCATACCCCCCCCAAAAAAACTATATAGACAATATCAAAAATATCAAAAATTACAAACAAATTGCTAAAACCTTAAAAAGTAAATTGAATACCTAAAATAAATAAAAAAAACTTTATAAAAACTGTACAGACTTATATATATAAAAAAAGACAAAAACAATAACTTAAACTTTAAAATAAAAATAACCAAACTAAACCGTAATAAAAACTACATGGACAATTAAAAACTAAAAAAAGACAAAAGTACATTTATTTAAAATATAAAACACCCATTAAAAGCTGTAAGGGTACATCAAGGATACTAAAACATGGTATGATGTGACGTGTCTTGAGTTTGTCTATAGTGAGTTGAGTTGAGGTTTAACAGCGGCTTCAGGAGGAACTGACTGTGACCCACAGGCTTCAGATACACACCAAAAACAGCTCTAATCCCCGTCACGGGCACAAACCGTACCAGTTACCCACAATCCCCCACACACACACACAAAACCAGACAATCTTTCTTTAACACACACACACACACACACATGCAAGCGCACACACACACGCATCAGAGGTTTGAGTGAGTGGCACATACATACAGCACACTCACGTAAATATTAACTGCTTGAATCGTTTATATTGTTATAAAATGTAACTCTTATCGTACAGCTCTAATCTGATCAATATGACCATAAATCATTAATATTAGAAACATTAGCGTCATGATTTTCTGTAAAGACTCATGGACACGTCGCCCTTCAGTGGTCCATCTGACCGGACGGGAGACAGCTCTTCCTCGTTAACTTTAACTAGTCCTGACAGATCTCTACACTGCTTAATCTGAGCGTTCAGAAGTTATTAAGATCTGCCACGCTCTGATGAAGCGGGTTCGTTTAGCACACGTCTCTCTTCTGCGGGTCATGTGTGTGGATGGACGCCAGGAGCTTCATCTCAATGACCCTAGAACCAGTGAATGAAACACAAGCACCATAATTGGCCATGTTTAGAGTCCCAATGAGTCTGTGATGCTCCAGTGTGATTCTGAGTCAACGCTTTCATGCAGCTATGTTTGAACAAACAGCATTCAGTTATTTAAAATTATTATTTAAATAATTTAAACATTTAATTATAATTAGTAAATTATGATATTTTTTAATAATCATTAAATATTTAATTTTCAAATAATCCAAATCAATGTCATTGAGAAAATCAATCTGATGAGAATAAAGTATTGCATTAAATAATTAGTGCATTATATTGATTAGCAGTATATATCAGCATTGAAAACCCAAATTAAACCATGCATATTTGCATTTAAACATTTGTTTCTGCTGAATTTATGATCAGAAACACAAAAGCAGTTGCAAAGAATTGTTTGAGAAAAACTGTTAAGAATTAAATATTGCATTTAATAATTATTGCATTTTAAATGGGACAATTTGATGTGGGTTATCCAAGTCCACAACTGATATAATGCAGATTTGGAAACATATTCATGTGTTTGCATTCACACATCCGGCTGAATTCATGATCCGAATTGACACAAAAGCAGCGAAACACAGCTGAAGCGATGACCTCGAGAGCTGAAGCTCATAAAACATGACGGATTCAGCGCTTGGAGTGAAGATCTGTAACTCAATAGTCTGCTGGAACAGAAGAGCAAAGCAAACAGACGGTGTGTTATGATGTATTTGGCTGCTGAGAGCGCCTGACATGTTTACAGGAAGTAGAATTATGGGAGAGAGATGCTCCTCCTGCACATCAGTAGCAGCTACTTTCAACAACAGAGCAGAAAAACATCCCTCCGGACGCGAGCGGATCCGTGTGTCTGAGTCAGCGCTGAGCGGGACGAGGGTTTGGATCAGAACACTGTCTTCGCAACCAAATATGGTACGATGGTATGATGAAGAGCTCAACACCCGCTCAGAGAGCGAGAGAGAGAGAGAGAGAGAGAGAGAGCGAGAGAGAGAGCGAGAGAGAGAGCGAGAGAGAGAGAGCGCGAGAGAGAGAGAGAGAGCGAGAGAGAGCGAGAGAGAGCGAGAGAGAGCGAGAGAGAGCGAGAGAGAGCGAGAGAGATGGAGATGGAGACACCTGGAAAAATCACTTTGAACAACTTCATAGTGAAATTAAAATGAACCCAGAACAAAACAAAAATATGAAAAAATTATTCATATGGAACATACATTTGGTACACATCAAAACCCATTAGACTACCCCATTATAGAACTGATTGATAAAATCCAGGCCCCCAAAAAAGCAAGTGGTCCAGATGGCATCCTCAACGAAATGCTCAAGAACACAGAGCACACATTAAGATCGGCTCTACTAAAACTGTTCAACTTGGTTCTGAGTGTTGGTCATTTCCCTGAAACCGAGGACTCATAACGCCCATATTCAAGAGTGGAGACAATCAGACCCAAACAATTACAGAGGCATCTGTGTGAGCAGTAATCTGGGGAAGCTGTTCTGCAAGATCATCAACACAAGACTACACTTCCTTACAGAGCACAATGTCCTCAGCAAAAGCCAGATTATAGAACAACAGACCACATCTTCACCCTACACACCCTGATCGACAAATACATTAACCAAAACAAAACCAACATATTTGCTTGCTTTGTAGATTTCCAAAAGGCCTTTGATTCAATTTGGCATGAAGGTCTGCTGTCAAAACTTCTAGAATCAGGTATTGGGGGTAAAACATACAATATTATAAAAACAATGTATTCAAACAATCAATGCGCAATTAAAACTGGAAATAAACGAACAGAGTTCATTTGAGAGAGTTGTGTTTAAAATCAGCTCGTTATTATACCGCGGCAGCGGTCGCGGCAGTCGTCGTGTGAAGCCCTCTTAGTGTGAAGACCAAAGAGTGTAAAGACCATCGACTCTACCGTGCGACTCTACCGGGCAGGGACACCGGCAAGGGATAGTAGTAGCTTTTTATTTAATTTTTTCATTGATATGTTTATTATTGAAATGTTGTTGTTATATGCATGTGTTAATTTTATTTAATTTCTTTATTTTCTTAAATATGTGGGTAGATAGTATTTATAGAGTTGTAACTTTTTAGTTTTAGTTACTTTTTCTTATTTGTAAGTCGCTTTGGACAAAAGCGTCTGCTAAATGACAAAAGTAAGTAAGTAAGTTCTTCACTCAAGGGCAGGGCTGTCCACTATCACCGACCCTCTTCAATATCTACATTAATGAACTGGCAAAACTCCTGGAACAATCAGCAGCACCTGGCCTCACACTACATGACTCCAACATTAAGTTCTTGCTGTTTGCAGATGATCTGGTTCTGCTGTCTCCAACAGAAGAGGGTCTACAGCAGAACCTGGACATCCTGCACAAGTTCTGTCAGACCTGGGCCCTGACTATTAATCCTAACAAAACCAAAGCACTAACATTTCAGAAAAGACCCAGACTTCAGGGAAAGAGACACAATTTCAGCCTTGGTACGACCAATATTGAACATGCCACAAACTACACATACCTCGGGCTGAAGATAAATGCAACTGGTAAACTAAATTTGGCTGTGAATGAACTGAAAGAGAAAGCAAGAAGGGCCTTTTACGCCATCAAAAAATCTATCCAAATTCAAATACCAATTAGAATCTGGCTCAAAATATTCCAATCAGTCATAGAACCTATTGCATTATATGGCAGTGAAGTGTGGGGTCCTCTCCTAAATCACCAATTTGAAAAATGTATACGTGCACGCGCACACACACACACACACACACACATTACAAACCTGCTTGTATTTATTTATTTTTTTAAATACATATTGATTCTATATTTAATGTAAACACTATGCTTTGGCAATACATTGTAACAATTGTCATGCCAATAAAGCACATATTGAATTGAATTGAAAGAGAGAAAAAGAAAGGAGTGGAGGTGATCATGTAGGTGCTGATGTTCTTTTACGAGCTGGATCCGCCAGTTTTCTGTTCTAGTGAAAGTGTCAGGTGTTTGAGACGCTGGCTGACTTTATGCTCTAATATAACCACCTTTATTACAAACAGCCTTTTTAATTGGACCCTATAAAACACACTGTATAACCAGCGCTGGGAAAGAGCTGCAGAGAGCGATTCTGTGCCTTTACATATCACTGCTAAACACAAACCCAATGAGAACTTGCCTGCCCGGATCTCATGCTTTCACAGCCGGGACGGGGTTAAAGACACAAACACATGTGAGAGAGAGGAGCCGGGTCACAGAACACAAAGCGGCTCCGCGGCAGACCCATCTGTCTCTTTTGGCTCCAGATGGAGCTCGGGGTCGACTCTGTTCCCGCCAACAGACGACAAGCACTCATGACAAATTGGGGCCGAGCGACAGGGAGAGACGCTTCTGTGGGCTTTTAGGTGCCACTGGAGGAGAAAGGCAAACACTTTAGCAGCAGATCGTCTGATTACGGGTTCAGCGCATGTCAGAGGAAAGCGCGTCCGTCTCTGGGAACTCATCTATCAGATGTCTAAAGCCCCTCAGATAAAGACGTTTTGTGTGTTATCGCTGGGAAAGACGAGCGACGTCTTTGTGTCTCGTTTATGAACGACTCCAGCGGACGGGGAGATTGTATACTGCGCGTTACGAATATTTAGAGTCACTGAGTAGCAAATCATTGCTCAAACGAGATTCTCTCAAGCTTTGCAATACATTTTGACCTGGAAATGTTTAAAAGCAATTTCTAAATAATGCATAATTTTTAATAAAGGGAACAAACCTTTGCAAATGCTTTAAGATGCTCAAAATACACATTAAATTTTTTCTGATTAAAAAAAAATAAATTCAAGAGATTCGTATTCGGGTCATTTTGACCTGGGTATGCATGGAGCACCATTAGATGTCAAACATACTTTAAGTTATCTATGAAGTTATATTAGTGTCAAAACATTTGTGTAAAATATATTTCATCTTTTCCCCATATCTCACACTTTTGGGACTGAATTTGTGTTGATAAACAAATGTTGTCTATAAACCACTGCAGGGTGAAAAACTGATCACATATCTGAAAGTGAAAGTTTATGCAAATGAAATGAATTTTATTTTGATGTTTTTCTTAGAAATAAATATATAGGTTTCAAAAATAGACAGTTTTTTGAGCATTCATATATGAATTTGAATTTAGTTAAATTCCATTCATTCCAGTGGGGTTCATGCTAATAATTCTCACATTACATGTTCTTGTAAATTTCATACAATCATATAACCAAACAAGATTTCTCATAAACATTGAAAAAAAAACTATTTTTTTTGCATATTAGTTTTTGTGTGTGTGGATGATGTGTAATTTGAAATTTCCAAGAACTGTAACATTAAAAAAAAAAAAAAATCATTTTAGATTTTTTTCCCCCGAACTCACTCATTAATCAGAAGTTAATCAAATACAATATGGATTTACTTGAAAATTTAAGTTACGACTGTTTTATAAAACAATTGTGTCCAAACAGACCTGGAATGTGGAAATACTAGAAAGATTCTGAATGCATTGTTTGGGTTAATGACATTTAATGAAGTATAATTCACAGAAATCACTCGCTGCAGCTTCACGTTGTCTCTCTTTTCCAGCACTGATTTTATATCATTTTATAGGGTCCAATTAAAAAGGCTGTTTGTAATAAAGGACGTGATATGATAGACGAGGTCAGCTTGTACATCTGGATGGGCAGAAGAGCTCGAATGTTATTCTGTTATCGACTGTATTGAGTTTCATGCCTCGTGCTCCAGAGGCTGTGTGCTTGATGGATCCCAATTACCTGCAATTGCTTACAAATTAGGGAGCAGAAATCACCATAGGGCGTGAAATGCTGCTCATGTAGGCGACTCACCATGCTTTAGAACAGAACATCTACAGGGTCAGTTCTGTATTGCTTTAATTAATAAATCTCAAACAACTGATGCCTTTAAAAAAAAGCATCTTTTTTTTTTTTCAGTGCCAATTAAAAGAACACAACTGACAGAACATGTTCCGTTTAGAAACACTGCGAGTCGCCTACATAGGCAGCGTTTTTACTCCCTTCTGAATCGTCTCGTGCTCCGGAGGCCAGAGGCCACGCGCCTGATGGATTGGAATTGCCTGAAATTGCTTACAAATTAGGGAGCAGAAATCAGCATCATCCGTGTGCCGTTCCCACATGCAGAGAGCAAAGGAAATATAATAAAAGGGCCAGAGCTAAAAGGCCGTAATCTGCATCTGAGAGGCGAGCGGTGCTTCAGAAGAAACCCGATCTGAGTGCAGCGTTTCGGGACAGATGTAGAGATATACGCAGCTCGTCCTCATGAATTATGTAAAAGCGTCTCCAGCGATGGGCTGAAGGGGATCGTTTGTATTTGTTGACTCTATCGCGACGCAGCATCGCACCACTGGAAGCTAACGGGTATTCTTTTCATTAGCGGGGTTAAACAAATAGACATGGTTGATTTGACGCACTCTCGCTTTTAGAGTGAATCTTAATGTGGCCGATATAATCTAATATTGAACACATGGCACAGGTTATGGGAGAGTTAGAGAAAGGCCCCAAACATTCATACAGCACAGATGAACTGGTTTCGAACCGTCGTTTTTACATTTGTTTTCCAGTAATGATTATCCAAACATTCTTACAGTAAATCAAGATATATGTACTTGAAATGCAAAATATCTGCCATTGGAGGCAGAAAAATAAATCCGCTTTCTCTTTGAATTCAGTTGATTTTTTTTTTTGCCCATTTGCAGATATTAGTTCATGCTTTAATCATAAACGCACTTCAGTTTGATCAGTTTCTCAGAAAACAAGACTTCTCACGTCTTTGTGCATCTCCAGTAAATGCATTTTGATTTATAAATGTTTAGATTCAATTCAATCTTTTATCAGCTCGTTTTCTTTCAATCAGCACAAGTTTTCTGCTTTGAGGCCTACATTCAATCAGCTCCAAAAACATTGATCTGAGCTTAATTGCCAAAATTATCCACAAATAACGCTTTATTCACTCTAAAGCTGAGGAGCATGAGCTCAGATCAGTGAGGCCTATCAGTCAGTTTCAAAATTAAATACAAAACCTGTGTTAACAAAGAAAACAAGTTGACAAATGATTGAATCCAAGACAAAAGACAAATAGAAAAAGCTATTTAATTTAATTAGATTAAGTTAAAAAAAATAATAATATTACTAGTGATAATAGTAATTAATTTGCATAATTTTAAATCATCCCTTGGAAGTTTGTTAAGGCCACTGGCTGAGAAACACGGTCTTAGACACTTTTTATTTGGACATATTAAAGAATCAATTGACCCTTCGCAGGGAGTTTGATTGACAGGTGATCTGACCAATCATAACACCGAATCCCGCATTTTGTCCGACAAACAAACCAGACAGGAGAGTAGATTTAGCATCAGTGAACTTAAAAAAAAAAAAAAAAAAAAAAGTATTGACGTCTTTGTTCTTGAAACTAGATACCTTCTGATGTTCATGTTTATTTCACAAAACTAAATTTTTGATTATCTTAAAAAAAAAGAAAAGAAAAAAAAAAGAGACAACATTTGAAAGCTGAGACTTTCTTTCATAGCAAAAGTAACCTGCTCTGTCTTGTCTGTCCTTGTGTTGTCAGTTTCCTCTTTGCTCCGCAATGTATTTTTCACTGCATGAGAACGAGATGTGTGGTGTGAGAGCGGACAGATGTCTTTGTGAAGGGTCAATTGTGAAAGAAATCATTCAATCAATTGTTGATTGTAAAAACACATGCATTACTGAAAGATATCATTAGAAAAGGTAAACCTGATTAAAATTACTATTAGTCAAACAGTGTAATTGTGCTTATTTTTGCTCACTTTGTGTTGATGAATAACAAAAATGGAGAAAATGATTCATTCAACAGTTTTGTGTAGTGATCAGGAACTACATTCCCTATTGCTCTGTCACACACGGTCTTTCTCTCTCTCTCTCACACGCTTGTTTGGCTATCTTAGTGAGGACATTGCTTGGACTTGCACTGATTTTCTATCAACATCATATTCTGGCTGATTTATAAGCCTTTTTAACTACATTTACATTTAGTCATTTGGCAGACGCTTTTATCCAAAGCGACTTACAATTGGGGAATACAAAAAGCGATTCATCTTGAAGAGGCAGTCAGACAGAGGAAGTGCTCGTAACACCAAGTCTCAGTCATTGTTCAAATAAGTACAAGCTAGTAGGTGGAGAGAAAGATAGAGGGAAAGTTTTTTTTTTTTTTTTTTTAAGTTTAGGATGAAGTCAAGTACTGCCGAAAGAGATGAGTTTTCAGTTGTTGCTTGAAGGTTGCCAGAGATCCGGCGTTCCGGATAGGGGTGGGAAGATTATTCCACCAGCCAGGAATGGTGAACGAGAATGTTCTGGAGAGTAAAACTAGTGAGGACATTTGGACCAAAACTAGTCAAAACAAGCACACTCTCACACACACTCAATCGATCAATACTATTAGAGATAAAATTGTAATCATGCAGCCGTCAGCTACAGTATCACATCAGATAGTGCACTATAGATCCCCTGAGGAACAATTCCACTCATTTTCTTCTATAGAAAAGGAAGAATTGTATAAACTGGTTAAATCAGCTAAACCAACATGTATGTTAGACCCTGTTCCATCTAAACTACTAAAAGTGGTGCTTCCAGAAGTCATAGATCCTCTTCTGAATATTATTAATTCATCATTATCATTAGGATATGTCCCAAAAACCTTCAAACTGGCTGTTATTAAGCCTCTCATTAAAAAACACAACTTGACCCCAAAGAATTAATTACAGATCGATCTCGAATCTCTCTTTTCTGTCAAAGATACTAGAAAAGGTAGTATCAACACAACTATGTTCCTTTTTAGAGAAAAATGGTATCTGTGAGGATTTCCAGTCAGGTTTTAGACCGCATCATAGTACTGAGACTGCTCTCATCAGAGTTACAAATGACCTATACTTATCGGATCGTGAATGTATCTCTCTATACTGTTAAATTCTGAAAAAAAGAGGTGTTAATTATCAGACCTAAAACCTCCACATGTAATAACCTAGAACACCATCTAACACTTGACGGCTGCTCTGCCAATTCTTCTTCATCAGTTAGGAACCTAGGTGTGCTGTTTGATAGCAATCTTTCCTTTGAAAGACACATTTCTAGCAACTGTAAAACCGCATTTTTCCATCTCAAAAATATATCTAAAATTAAGACCTATGCTCTCAATGTCAAATGCAGAAATGTTAATTCATGCATTCATGAACGCAAGGTTAGATTATTGCAATACTTTATTGGGTGATTGCACTCTTAATAAACAAACTCCAGCTGGTTCAAAATGCAGCAGCTAGAGTTCTTACTAGAACCAGGAAGTATGACCATATTAGCCCGGTTCTGTCAACACTGCACTGGCTTCCTATTAAACATCGTGTAGATTTTAAAATCTTGCTAATTACTTATAAAGCCCTGAATGGTTTGGCACCTCAGTATTTGAGTGAGCTCTTATCACATTATAGTCCTCCACGTCTGCTGCGATCTCAAAACTCTGGCCATTTGATAATACCTAGAATATCAAAATCAACTGCAGGTGGCAGATCCTTTTCCTATTTAGCTCCCAAACTCTGGAACAATCTACCTAACACTGTTCGGGAGGCAGACACACGGTCAGTTTAAATCTAGATTACACATAACACACTAAAAAGCTTCTGAAATTCAAATTCGTTAAAGGATTGTTAGGCTGCATTAATTAGGTCAACCGGAACCGGAACACTTCCCAAAACACCTGATGTACTTGTTACATCATTAGAAGAATGGCATCTACGCTAATATTAGTCTGTTTCTTTCTCATTCCGAGGTCACCGTAGCCACCCGATCCAGTCCGTATCCAGATCAGATGGTGGATCAGCACCTAGAGATGACCTCTACAGCAGGACACCTAGATGACCCCAGAGACTGACCCCCAGTGAAGACCTCGTCTCTTAGACGGCCATCGGGACAAGACCACAGGAACCAGATGAGTCCTTTGCACAATCTGACTTTGTTGCAACCTATAATTAAACTGCTGGTCAAGTCTGGCAAGAGGAGAACACCCCACTATTTCTGTTTAATACTGTAAAGCTGCTGTGACACAATCTGCATTGATAAATAATGGTGACTTGACTAAATTTATATGCCTTTTTAACTAGGAGCAGTCAGATGTCTCCCTAGTGGATCGTCAAAGTATTTCACAATTGAAGTGAGGACATTTGGTTCAAAAAAGCACACACACACACGCACACACTCTCACACACACACTCTCACACACACTCACACACACACACACTCACACACACATTACTCTGGGAGATTCATTGGCGTGCGGAAGCGTCTAATTCCAGGAATGCTGTTCCGTCCACTTCTCCGTGTCAGAACAAAGCTTTGCTCATCACTCACTGGAGCTGTAACGCATATATTCCCCGACAGAGCGTCTGAAGCAGATTTCAGAGCAGACCATCCCATGATGCACTTGTGTCCAGCACTCAGGTATCTGAGGTGAAGCCGCATTAAATCACGCAGCTGCCAGGAGCTCACCGCGCTTCTAAACACACGACGCTCAGAAACAGCCATCGATGTTTTCACAACACTTGAGAGTGAAGCTTCCGATCGGAGCGCTTCATAAATCAGCAGGAGAAAGAAAGAGCCCGGGGTTTATTTTGAGTGTAAGTCTGTGTTCACACAGGCCGGCCGTTTCTATCACACCAATGAAGAGGATTCGGTGACGCCAGGATAATAATATACACAAACAAACGTTAGGAGATTCATGTTTTAACCCTCAGAATGCATTCAAAATCTGTACACTATTTCCATATTCTGGGTGCATTTGGATCCGAAAAATCATTATTTAATTGAAGTCATAACTTCAAATTTTTCAACTAAACAAATATTGTATATATACACACACAATATGAAATATGAAACTAAAACCAGGTGGTGACAAATAAAAGTGAATTGTCTTATATAGTGAATCACTAATTTACTAATTCAACCAATTAATTCAAAACGACTGATTCATTTAGGAATGAAGAAGAAAAGAGACCTGCTGATTTTGCAACCATATACTAGTATACTATATTCTTGCAACAAAAAAAAGCAGTAAGACTAGTATTCATACTAGCATGCCGTTTTTAAGAACAAGTCTTAAATTGAATCACTGACTCATTTCAACTCAAACACAATCATTCAAGAGCAAAACACCCCTGTTGATCAGTGATGCAATGACTGGTGATATCATAACTGTCTGAACTGAACATAGTATGTATTTTAGTTATTATATACCACTGTATAAAGTATAAAACAGTGATCTTAGAAGGAGATAAGCCTCAAGCAGCATTTCTAAAGCAGACTGTCGGGCCAAAAAAGCATCCAGCATTCCTGAGCGATTACAGACCAGCGCCGCTCCTGATCCTGGACTAAACAACAGCGGTGTTATGGAGGAAAGAGCTGCAGCGTGTTTGTTGACATACCTCTCCTGCAGGATGATCTTGTTCTCCTTCTTCCAATTCTCTTTAAAGTCTGTGGAGAACTCGTGCCAAACGGTGAAGGTGGTGTTGGGCGAAACCTCTTTCTCTCCGCTCTTGGCCTTCACCGAGAAGAACACGCAGAGCTCCAGGAACCTGCGACACAAACCATCATAAACTGAGCTTTCGGAGCGAAACGAGTGCTTTCCAGATGCTGGAGATCACACAGCTCATCTGAACGGAGCAGAACAGTATTATTTGAGTTCATGTGTTCTAGGTGTTCTCCTCCTAGAATGCCCACATTCATGAGCAAAAGATCACAGAGGTGAAGATGCAGGACTCTTTTCGTGCCAGAACACCTAGAAACCTCATCACAACTGACCACAGCACCACCCTGAAGCATTATATTTAATCCTTTCAGATGCACAATATAAACCCTGCAGCTTTAAGCAATAGAACTGTGCATTTTATGTCTGTGTGTCTACTAAAAAAAGGCTCAGAGTAACAGCAGAAATGCCTTACATTTTGTGGGTGTCACCGAGTTGCTTCTCTTGACTTTCCAGCTCCGTTTTTGCTGTATATGAAAAAAAAAAAAAACATGTAAATTTATGGTTATAAAATAAAGTTACATTTATTTATATAGCGATTTATACAATACAATACAGACTGATTGAAAGCAGCTTCACAAAAATGAAAAGGAAGTGTTAATGCTTAAAAATTAATTATGAAACATTCAATTTCAGCTGTAAAGCAGCTCTACAGAAGACAATAGACTGATGCATTTCCACAGTTCACTTCATAAATAACTTTATATTTTTGGGGTTTAAAATTTTCTATTGTATGAGTACACTTAATGTACATATATAATATATAACATAGCAATCGTTTTATATACAAAATAGGTTAAAAAAACTAAATATAAAAAACTATATAGGTAAATTATGAAAAACTGGCATTAAATATGAGAGATAGATATACACACACACATATACATATACACACACACACACACATATATATATACACACATATATATGCACACACACATCATATTACTCACATTTCATAAAATTATATTTGTATCTTTATGAAATTGCGTCTCTTTCTGGACAGCAGCCAGGCTTCCTCAGAAGTGCAGGGGTCACGACTCAAGGTTCTCTGACAAATTGAGGCCAGTAGACACCACGAAAAACCATGAATCCCCCCAAACACACACACACACCTGTCTGTCTGTCTCTGTGTTTGTCTGCATGTGCGTATGAGAGAGAGAAAGTATGTGCCAAACTGTGTGAATAATGTGTTTGAAACCGTAGGGAGAAAAACTGATGTGCTGCATCTCTGCTACCAGACTGATCAGTGTGGAGGAGCTTTCTCTGAATTAATGCATTCACATACGTGTGTGTGTGTGTGTGTGTGTGGGCAGACCTCTGGTCCGGTGGGTCAGAGACTCAGATTAATGCGAGTCCGGGTCAGCAGAATCTCATGCTCGCGGCTCTAGAGGTCACGACGCATTAGCAAACCTGCTTCGCCACAAACCCTGTGATTTCCCCCGCTGAATCAAGCCGATTCTCAGGAGAGACGCAGGAGGAATCCCAGGAATTCCCTCGTTTAATTGACACCAGTCACACTTCAGTGAGTCTGAGAATCCTGAAGGAAAACCCCATCATTCCCACCATCAGACTCACTCACCTTCACTCACAAACGCCTCCATCTTTTCTTTAAACGGCTGCAGATGCTCTTCAGTCGAGACCGAGCACACCTTCTCCACCTCCGCAGTGCATGCTGGGAAACAACATTTACATTCAGAAAACAATCAAAAATAACAATCGTTCCCACATGGAAATGACACACACTGGGCCTCATTCAACAAACACAGAAAAGTGGAATTTAGGACGTTAGAGTTTTTTCATGAAACGAGCAGAATTAAGGCCCTCGTAAAAATAGTATTTATGAAATGAACAAAATGTAAAAACCAAGCAGTAAATCAGTATATTATCATGATTTCTGAAGATCATGTGACACTGAAGACTGGAGTAATGATGCTGGAAATACAGCTGCAGATCACAGAAATAAATTACAGTTTAACACATATTCACATAGAAAACAGCTGCTTTAAATTATAATAATATTTCACAATTTTACTTTTAAAGAAATCAAATAAATGCATCCTTAAAATATTAAACATGGAAATTACACTGGGCCTCATTTATGAAACAACCAAAAAAAAAAAAAAGTCATTTTCTACAGAAATTAATTTAGCACACTAATTTATATATAAAAAATAGAAATAAAAAATAACCATGATTTTCTGAAAAACTGGATTTTCAGAAAAAATTAGCCCCCCCATACTTGCATTCAAAATGGCATTTATTTCTTAAATTAAAAATACTAAATAAATACTCAGTTCAAGCACACAATAACAATCTGGAATCATCCAGAAATGATCACTGATGTGTAATTGAGGCATCTCCGTTTCTGAAAGCACATGCAGTGATTCTCCAGATGGGTCAGACAGCGGTAGTAACACCCTAGCAACTGCCCCAGGCACCCTAGCAACCACATAGCAACAGGCTTGCAACCACCCAGGGTACCCTAGCAACACCTTAGCAACCACCCAGAGTACCCTAGCAACCATTCTGAGGTCCTTAGCATCTATCTATCTATCTCTGCTTTTACAATTACTTCAAACTTCACACCGTTTCAGACTGAAACTTTAAACTTCTTAAACTTTTCAAACTTTCTGGTCCGGCTTTCTCATTCTTTTTTATCCAGACGGGTCAGAGAGTGTTTTGTGATTCTCCTGACCGATCTGGACATCTGCAAACCTCATCCGTCCTGACATCAACCGGACAGAAGCGAAACAAACAAACACAAACCAAACTAAAGCCTGTGTGGAGCAGATCTGGACGAGTAAGATCTGTGTGAACCTGCGGCTTCTTAAACTTCACCAGAAAGAGTCAAAGAATCAAGCTGCTCAAAGAGCGAAGCAGCAGAATGTGTGGATAAACTCCGGATTAGACGAATCAAACACATTAACCTGTGAACTCCGAGATTACAGAGAGCGAGGGGACAATCTTCACTTCCTTCCCAATCTTTCATTTTTCTGCTCAGACACGCAGCAATTAGTCCAATTACGCTCAGGGGAAACAGTCTGGGCAGAAGCGATTAGAGCGCCGGGTTCACCTCTATCTGATCGACTGGAGAAATGAATCATTACTTCCACCAGTAACAGAGGAGAGCTGAGGAAACAGCAGATTTTCCATTTACACTGGTGTTTGACAATTCAGGATTAGTGTTATAGGTGTTCTGGGTATTTCCATAATTGTGTCATATTCTGATCTCTCGTCAATTCACAGTTCACATTGTGACAATACTAACAAAGCAGTTAAGATTCGCTGTATAGTATACGTATATAGAAAGGGTAAAAAATGCCTTTGAAAAACAAAACAAAACCTGCCTTTAAAAATGAAAAATTATACTTTTAGAATTATGAAATATATACACACAAAATACCTTCATGGAGCATGATCTTAATATCCTAATGATTTTTGGCACACATACATGCCGAGAATCACAGAGAACTTCTTTAATAAAAAAATTAGGAACTCTGTTAAAATGGTAAAATTAAACAATAATATTAAGTAGAGGCCTGGTAACTGTTGCCAATGAGTTAAACACATCCAGAGCCATTATCAAGCTGACCACAGTTCTCACACACACACACACACACACACACACACACTAATGATAACGCTCACGATCACGCTACGGTTAACATGTGGCCGTCACTGTGAGGAATGATTCAGCTTTGATCAAAGTTCTTGTGTTGATTTCACATCCTGTTGTTATATATAGACCGTAAAACAATCTTTTGTGAAGCTGTAAATAAAACAAAACATGATTTCTACTTCACAATTTCATGTTTAATTCAGTGTTACTTGCCATTTATTTTTAATTATTCGTGAAATTTTGCAGTTTCTCAGTGAAAATTGTTTCAAAGTAAACCCTACAATTTATTTTTCTGTGTACATCATATTTTCAAAACTCAAGATACAATGCACCAAACTCATCTAAGTACTTGTTCTCAGTAGCTGCTCTGTTTTTCTGTCTAGCAACACCCAGGAAACCAGTAAGTACTTATAAAGATCACTTAGCAGCATTAAAGCAACACCAACACTAGGGCTGCACGATTATGACAAAAATCATAATTGATTATTCCCTTGAGATTGTAATTGTGATAACGATTATTTTGAATAGATTTATGCCATTGTTTGAAGCTGCATGCCATATTTTTTATATAAAATATATATTTAAAAAAAAGGCTGAAAACACTCTTCCTGAACTTTTATTGCTTTTCTATAGCATTGAGCCTCAAATGTCAACTATACATTGGTTTGGTTTCTTCTTTATACAAAAAAGGGTAAAATTATGCATGGTATAATAATGTTATACTAAAAAGAAAAAGGTTTACTAAAGCTATATTTTTCATTTACAATTAAACTAAATATCTAATTACAGTAACATTTTACAGTACTATTTGTATTATCAGGGCTCCAGACTAACATTGGAGAGCAGTGGCAGCAGCACCTGAACATGTAATATTATAAGTTCTGTCTCTTAGAAGAGGAGATTGAGCTCAGAAGCAGGAGCTGGAGTTGGGATGCAGATGTATATTTGACAGAACCATTGAGAAAACTGTAACGGCCTCATCTTTTATACATAACCAGAAGTACAGCACCTCATTACCATGGTAAAAAAGTAGCCTAACTATATGGTTTCTATGGTGTTTGCAGTAGCCTAAAGACATTCAGTCTATTACAAATCCACATCAACTGATAGAATAACTAACAAAATAATGTAATTATATTCCATGACTCCAATAACTTAATAACAAGAATACTCAATATGAATATCCTACTTTTCTGCCACCGTACCATTGTTACCGTTAGTGTTACAGTAAAACTATGGTAAATGTGGGTGATTTGTGGATTGAAACGTCTTCTAAGTGGATCGTTGTTGCACTGTTTCTGCATCAGTGTTGATGAGAATAACAGCTCTGATTTATTGGTTTTAAACTAGTTTAAATGAAAGAGAGGTGATTTGTCCTGGAGAACTCTGCTCTGAACTCGAGTGCTCGCGAGTGCAGGGTCACTGTAATAAACACATGCTCTACGCTGGTTTCTTTTGAGGCGAGCGGATAAAAGTTCATTGTGTGGCGCACAGTTCAAACGAGTACCGCTATTTTGTTCCGCTTTTGACACGTTTGGCGTTTAACATGTCCATCATGCACAACAGAGTGACGACTATCAGTTAGACTAAATGTCTTTTATCCAGTGTGTTTGAGTTAAACCCTGCGCTGCAAACACCTCTTAAACACACAGAATAATGCAAGTGGGCATTTTAACTGTATTTATTTTTGTAATCGCGGCTTTGAACGATTACATAATCGTGGCATCCATAATCGTAATCGTAATTAGACATTTGATTAAATGTGCAGCCCTAACCAACAGCCACATTGATTTCCAAGTTCTGTTTTACTTTTTAAACTGCTCAACTAATCAAACTACAATAGCCTTCAGACCTTTTCGTACTTTTAGTAAACGTTTGTCAATCAACATTCCATTTCCAGACAGAAAATAATCACTTTAAGCAATAAAACACTAGAAATAAGACCATACCACACAAACACTCATCCATCTGTGAGCATCAGCGTGGATCTGAAGCTTCATTTGACTTTACCTCTCAGATCTTTCCGGAGTCTCAGCAGATCTTTAGTCAAGTCTTCAAACTTCATCTGAGAGGCTTGAAACAGGTCGTGAGGTTCTGGGAGAGGAAACACACACGTCTCCCTGCCCGCGTCCTGAAACACACACACACAGAAGCGCGCACACACAGGCAGGCACGCATGGGTTTCTGAAGATGTTTTTGAGTATATTGTTCAGTGAAAGCATCATAAATGAATCTCACCTCGTCAAAGTGTCTCAGGTAGTAAGACACAATATACGACATCAGACTCTTACTGTTGTCCTGAAGACCACAGGAGAAAAACACACTGATTAAAGGACAAGTCCACTTCCAGAATAAAAATTAGTGTACTCACCCCCATGTCATCCAAGATTTCCCATGTCTGTCTGTCTTCAGTCAAAATAAAAGTAAAGTTTTTGAGGAAAACATTCCAGGATTTTTCTCCATATAGTGGACTTTAAAGGGGATCAACAGGTTGAAGGTTCAAGTTGTAGTTTCAGTGCAGCTTCAAAGGGCTCTACACGATCCCAGCCGAGGAATAAGGGTCTTATCTACCCAAACGATCGGGCATTGTCTAAAAAAAATTAAAACTTACATACTTTTTAACCACAAATGCACGTCATGCACTAGCTCTGCGATGCGTGTCTGCGACTTTGTGTCACACATGATGTAAGCGGAAGTACCATCCCAGTGTTTACAAAGCAAACGTGCAAAGACTAAATCAAACGCCAATCACAATAAAAAATTAAAAAGTCAACGTCAAATGATTTTGAAGTTGAAAATCAGATGCAGATCAATACTAATTCTGCCTACGACCTTTCCAAAGTGATTACGCAATGTGAAGTATTTGCGGTTAAAATATATAAAATAGTTTTTTAGAAAATGACCAATTGTTTGGCTAGATAAGATCCTTATTCCTCGGCTGGGATCGTGTAGGGCCCTTTGAAGCTGCACTGAAACTACAATTTGAACCTTCAATCCGTTGATCCCAATTAAAGTCCACTATATGGAGAAAAATCCTGGAATGTTTTCCTCCAAAAACTATTTATTTTCGACTGAAGAAAGAAAGACATGAACATCTTGGGTGACATGGGGTGAGTAAATTATCAGGACATTTTTATTCTGGAAGTGAACTATTCCTTTAAAAAAAACAACAACCAGTTAAGAAGTGTGTTTGTGTCTAAACCCTGTGTGTGTCTGTCTTACGCTGCTCTTGACATCCTTGAGTTTGGGAAGAATGTCCAGCGTGAAGCCGTCCGCCTGTCCTCTGGTGCGATTCCCTCCGTTCATGAAGTTCCCAAAGGCCAAAACTAACCCGAGAATCTGCAGGACTCCAGAGCCACTCTGAAGAGTCTGGAGAGAGAAGACCAGAAACCAGACTCAGGGACAAAACCGGACTGCATGTGTGTGACGTCTGATATCCGTCATTATTGCACAAAACAACCTGAAGTTCAGAGCAAAGCGAGTCATCGGATTCAATTCAGCGAGCGAGCGAGTTGGCTGATTGATTCAGATCAATGATTCCTGTGTTTGACTCACATTGGATTCACCAGTTTGGTTCAAATGAATCGATTAGTTTAAGAATTGCACAGCATGTTGATTTTTTCACGCAGTCAGACTGCGCAGACGTACCTTGCAGACTCTCTGCAAAATCTGGAGTTTGCGCTGAACAGATGAGATGCATTCAGTGAAGGTCGACTGAAAGAGAATACAGAAGACTCGTCCGGAGAAATTGGGAATCTGGGAGAGCTGATGGAGAAACCTGTGAGCATTAAAGAGATTAACAGCATTTCTCTGGTTAATGAAAACTACAGGTGGAAGTCATTAACTGACTGTATGTGTATGTGTGTGTGTTCTGATCCTCACTGTTCGGGTTTGTCCAGAGGTTTGCTTCCCTCTTTGTCTTTTGAGGATTTGATGTGTTTCTCAATTTTCTCCAGCTCGTCATGCTGGGCTCTCTGAAACCACAAAACAGCATTTCAACAATCAAACTATAATTTCACAACGCAAAAACACTGATGCTTCTGGACAATGAGCGGACAATAAAACCGTGAGAAATGCAGACGTCTGTGCCACGCGGTGCAGAATATGGATCAGACTTCATTCTGATGGTCAAAATGTTAGTCGTCTGTCAGAGAGTCACTGTATTTTACACAAATACACATCCTGGTGTTTGTGTTTAGCCACATTATTAATTTGGGTTTGTTTGGAAGCAGAACAGAGCGCAATCAAAGTCGTTAGGAAGCCAGAGTCCAATAAAAGCCACAGCGTCTCATGAGTTTCCTTCTCAAAGAGCTAAAGAACAACAGAAACGGAGTTTGGGGCAGCAAATTATGGAAAATGTGGTGTTGTGAAAGTACAACAAACAACCAGATGCAACAGACAGACAGACCAACAGATGCAAATGACGGATGGACAGATGAACGGAAAGACAGACAGATGCAAATGACAGAGACAGATGGAAATGATGGACAGACATGCAAATGACGGATGTACAGACAGAGAGACATGCACTACGGCAGCAACAGCACCTCATCAAAATATCATTATGTGCAGTAATGTCAATCTATTGTTGTGAATTAATCAATTTTATTTTTTTTAAATACTATCTTCTACCATCTTTACTATCTACTACCTTCGCACAACAACTTTGGCTTTGAAACTACCCCCGAAAAGATCATTTATGATTAATTAGATGAAGTTTTCCCGTCTCTAGGCGTGTAAGAGAGTCACTTGGCAGAGCGGCGGCTGAATTTCTCTGCGAACTGCAGAACAAATACCTTCATAAACAAAGCAGCCGACATCAAACAGCACCGAGACGCACAGCCGAGCGCCGTAAGGCCATCAGGAAGGTGATCAAAGACAGAAAACGGCTCTCTCGCTCTCAGACACAGAAAAAAATGAGGCTAAGACAAACACGTTCATTCAGGAGAGTGTGTACGGCTCAGGCGTGAATATAAACTCTGGAATAGTCTCGGGCTCCATTAAGCGTCATCAGGAGATCCATCACAGCACATATACACTCGGCACTTCAAACGCCACGCTCTGCATCCCATTTACTGCGTTTTTAAGTGTAAATACGGTTAATATGAAGCAGCTTTCAGCGCTCAAGCGCTCAGCCTTCAAACACAAACTCAAAGGCAGATATGAAAAGACAATATATAGATTCGACAGCGAGCGGCAGGACTGACATCTGTACACGGGCCACACTGGAAACACGCACTCATAACAGTTGGGAAAACACACATTAGCACGATCATTAGGTGCATTGCTGCAGTCTGACTGTATGCTTTTCTTTTTTGGCTATTTGAACAGGTCTGGATTCCATAATTACAGCGCGAGCCAGACGAAAACATCTTAATGTCTCTGCCTCCGCCGACAGACAGACTCTCAGAAGAATGAATCTGAATCGAATTTTAGGACGGTTCAAAGTCCTCTAATGATTTGGCACATGATGCTTTAAAATAAATAAAGGATTTTCATGCAAAAGCAGCTCGCATCCTGAAATAAAAGCTGTTTTTTGCTGCTTTAATCAAAGCACATGACCGAACGTTCTGCTCAAATGGGGCGTATTTATACACACACACACACACACACTTTCACGAGACACACACACACACACACACACGCTTTCACGAGACAGTGTTCATTCCTGCAGGGATGTGATCTCTGAACTTGTTCTGACATTGATATATTTCAGGAGTGTGCATTGTGCAGACATTGTGTTTGATTCTAGAAACAAGTTTTCCATGAACATCTTTTCTCTCTTACGCTGTGGTTTAGACTACAGGTCTGATTACCTGATCAATACAAGAATGTGCTTGATTTTTACACTTGAGAGGTTACTCTGCAATAATAACATACCACAAAACGAACTGGATAACGATAATTTTTGCAAATACTAGACCTTTTTTGGTGCAGAAAGTTTATAAACTAACCTTGAGAAACATTGTATACAAATCTGAAAATGCATTTCATGAGCCCTTTAAACTCCTGCATGATATTTAAGGCTCACCTGATCACTACAGACATGCATTCAACAATGAAAACACCACAATGCATTGAGGAGAATCACACTGATGATGTGCCTCATGTACTACATGATTCTGAATTGCAAACGCTTTTATTTTCCTCAGTATAAATGAAGGTTTGTGCAGCACGTGTGGCATGATCTGAGGATTCATTCATGCCTGAGGCCCTAAAAATGGTTTGTTCTAAATACGATGGGCTCGGTGCACAAGATAGCGCCGGTGATCGACACGAGTGTGTGCATACTTCCAGTCTTGCGACGTTCGCATTTACTGTATAGGGAAACTTACATGCAAAACTTGGCTAGTTAGATATAATTCATGTTTTTCAAATTAAACAGCGGATGGTGGTATATCGAAGACCAGCGAAAACATCCTCCCTACATTATTGTGTACCTCTGTGTGGAAATTCATCAAGATAAAACGTGGAGACTGCTTCATTCTTCTTGATTAGGTGGTTAGTACATTTAAATAATTGATAAGGGAAAAATACACTGTGTAGCTGTGTTTACACACCATGAGTTCTACTTTTCGTAAATAGTATATGGATATATATTATATTTGTATAGTCTATAGTATATATTTGTGTAGTCTATTTCATTCATAGGACCCAAACATACGTATGTTTCAAATGCACTGGCTCAGTTAACATTTATAGTACAGTAATAATAGCAGTGTAGATCTTATTTGCATTTGAAGTGATATTATAAAGCCCATATAGAATGTGTGTGTTGCATATACAGGTGCATCTCAAATTAGAATATCATGAAAAAGTTAATTTTTTTTCTTGTACCTTATTTCAAAAACTGAAACATTCATATATTTTAGATTCATTATATGCAATGCAAAACATTTAAAAAGTTGTTTTTTAATTTTGATGATTAGAGCTTACAGCTCATGAAAGTCAAAAATCAGTATCTCAAAATATTAGAATATTTCCTAAGATTAATCAAAAAAAGGATTTGCAAAGCAGAAAAGTTCAAGTTGCTTAAAGTATGTTCATTTCTGCACTCAATACTTTGTCGGGGCTCCTTCAGCACAAACTCCAGCATCAGTGAGGAACGGCATGGAAGCGATCAGCCTGTGGCTCTGCTGAGGCACTATTGAGCCTTCAGCTCGTCTGGATTGTTGGATCGACTGTTTATCATCTTTCTCTTGAAAATTATCTGAAAAGAGGACTTTGGAGCACTGAGCAACAGGCCAGTTCTTTTTCTCCACAGCCCAGGTAAGATGCTTCTGACGTTGTCTCTGGTTCAGAAGTGGCTTGGTAGCCCTTTTCCTGAAGACGTCTGAGCGTGGAGACTCTTGATGCACTGACTCCAGCTTCAGTCCACTCCTTATGAAGCTCTCACAAGTGTTTGAATCAGCTTTGCTTGACAGTATTCTCAAGCTTGCGGTCATCCCTGTTGCTTGTGCACCTTTTCCTACCCAAATTCTTCCTTCCAGTCAACTTTGCATTTAATATGCTTTGATACAGCACTCTGTAAACAGCCACAGCTTTCAGTAATGACCCTCTGTGTCTTACCCTCTTTGTGGAGGGCGTCAATGTTCATCTTCTGGATCATTGCCAAGTCAGCAGTCTTCTCCATTATTGTGGTTTCAAAGAACAAGAGATACCCTGAATTTATTCTGTAGGGATGGTCATTAATTGAAACTCAAATGTAAATATTCTAATATTTTGAGATACTGATTTTTGACTTTCATGAGCTGTAAGCTCTAATCATCAAAACTAAAACAAAAAAAACTTTTGAAATGTTTTACTTTACATGTAATGAATCTAAAATATATGAATGTTTCACTTTTTGAAATAAGTTACAAGAAAAAATTAACTTTTTAACTATATTCTAATTTTTTGAGATGCACCTGTACGTTTATGAGAGCTGCATGTTTGGAGATGAATGTGGGGGCAGAGAAGAGTAAAGGGGAGGTTGGTTCAGTTTCGGTGATGGTTACACATTAAAGAAGTTCATACAAAGTTACCACACAACTCCTGTTTTGTGCACATCTACAGCCTGTAAACATATATAGAAGGTAATATATATATATATATATATATATATATATATATATATATATATATACACACACACACACACACACACACTGGTCCTTTTCAAAAAATTAGCATATTGTGATAAAGTTCATTATTTTCTGTAATGTACTGATAAACATTAGACTTTCATATATTTTAGATTCATTACAACACAACTGAAGTAGTTCAAGCCTTTTATTGTTTTAATATTGATGATTTTGGCATACAGCTCATGAAAACCCAAAATTCCTATCTCAAAAAATTAGCATATTTCATCCGACCAATAAAAGAAAAGTGTTTTTAATACAAAAAAAGTCAACCTTCAAATAATTATGTTCAGTTATGCACTCAATACTTGGTCGGGAATCCTTTTGCAGAAATGACTGCTTCAATGCGGCGTGGCATGGAGGCAATCAGCCTGTGGCACTGCTGAGGTGTTATGGAGGCCCAGGATGCTTCGATAGCGGCCTTAAGCTCATCCAGAGTGTTGGGTCTTGCGTCTCTCAACTTTCTCTTCACAATATCCCACAGATTCTCTATGGGGTTCAGGTCAGGAGAGTTGGCAGGCCAATTGAGCACAGTAATACCATGGTCAGTAAACCATTTACCAGTGGTTTTGGCACTGTGAGCAGGTGCCAGGTCGTGCTGAAAAATGAAATCTTCATCTCCATAAAGCTTTTCAGCAGATGGAAGCATGAAGTGCTCCAAAATCTCCTGATAGCTAGCTGCATTGACCCTGGCCTTGATAAAACACAGTGGACCAACACCAGCATCACTGACTGTGGGTACTTGACACTGGACTTCAGGCATTTTGGCATTTCCCTCTCCCCAGTCTTCCTCCAGACTCTGACACCTTGATTTCCGAATGACATGCAAAATTTGCTTTCATCCGAAAAAAGTACTTTGGACCACTGAGCAACAGTCCAGTGCTGCTTCTCTGTAGCCCAGGTCAGGCGCTTCTGCCGCTGTTTCTGGTTCAAAAGTGGCTGGACCTGGGGAATGCGGCACCTGTAGCCCATTTCCTGCACACGCCTGTACACGGTGGCTCTGGATGTTTCTACTCCAGACTCAGTCCACTGCTTCCGCAGGTCCCCCAAGGTCTGGAATCGGTCCTTCTCCACAATCTTCCTCAGTCACCTCTTCTCGTTGTGCTGCGTTTTCTGCCACACTTTTTCCTTCCCACAGACTTCCCACTGAGGTGCCTTGATACAGCACTCTGGGAACAGCCTATTCGTTCAGAAATGTCTTTCTGTGTCTTACCCTCTTGCTTGAGGGTGTCAATGATGGCCTTCTGGACAGCAGTCAGGTCGGCAGTCTTACCCATGATTGCGGTTTTGAGTAATGAACCAGGCTGGGAGTTTTTAAAAGCCTCAGGAATCTTTTGCAGGTGTTTAGAGTTAATTAGTTGATTCAGATGATTAGGTTAATAGCTCGTTTAGAGAACCTTTTCATGATATGCTAATTTTTTGAGATAGGAATTTTGGGTTTTCATGAGCTGTATGCCAAAATCATCAATATTAAAACAATAAAAGGCTTGAACTACTTCAGTTGTGTTGTAATGAATCTAAAATATATGAAAGTCTAATGTTTATCAGTACATTACAGAAAATAATGAACTTTATCACAATATGCTAATTTTTTGAAAAGGACCTGTGTGTGTGTGTGTATGTATGTATGTATGTATGTATGTATGTATATATATGTATGTATATATATATATATATATATATATATATATATATATATATATATTTTTTTTTTTTTTTTTTTTTTTTTTTCAGTCGTTTAGCACAACTGGAAGTATCTATGCACACACTCGATAGACCGGAAATCCAAGATGGCAGAGATATGCAACTAGCCCATAGAGATGCTTGGAAACAAAATAACCTTCGAAAATCAAAGGAGGAGAAGAGGGAGAGGGGTGGAGACAGAGAGAGAGAGACAGAGACAGAGACAGAGAGAGAGAGAGAGAGAGAGAGAGAAAGGAGGATAAGCTTACGTTCTCATAGAGTGCCTGTAATGTCTCCAGATCAACCACAGTGTTATCCAGATTCAGGATCGCTGCAAACACACAAACAGAGACAGACAGACAGATATCAGCAGCTGAATTCTCATCATCATATACAAAAATAAACAAATATCACTAAAGCAGCACGTTTGCCCATATCACGTGAATCTCTCTCCTTTCTGAACAAACAACTGGATTATTCTACGAGACACTTCTTTTCCATTTGAAAATATATATAAAATGTAAAAAAAATTATCAGACTAAGTAGCCTTATATCCATTCAGAGTTCAACAATTAATGATTCAAATAATTGATTATAATTCATATTTAATATCCATAAATATTATAATAAAGCCAAATTAATAAATATTTGCAAAAACAAAGGAACGGCAGAAAAGTGTGATGGTGCAGTGGATAAGACACATGCCTTTGGTGTGAGAGACCCGGGTTCGAATCCACTGTGAGACACCAATGTGTCCCTGAGCAAGACACTTAACCCCTAGTTGCTCCAGAGGCGTGCGACCTCTGACATATATAGCAATTGTAAGTCGCTTTGGATAAAAGCGTCAGCTAAATGAATAAATGTAAATGTTATAGTCTTTGGGTGTGGATCATGAAAAGATTCTTGTTAAAAAATGTAAAGCTTTTAATATTATTTTTACAAATGGTAACAGGGTTGATCATTTAAGTATGCCCTTTAAAATAAAATAATAAAACTTATTTTATACACACACACACACACACGTTTACATCTGTGTGATTTTAACAGCTCTGAGTGTGTATTAGGAAGTGAAGTGTGTGAGACGTCACACGTCTGCGTTCGATTTAAGCATCACAACATCATACGACAGACGAGGCCTGAATTCCCCTCGGTCTCACTCTCTCTCTCTCTCTCTCTCACACACACACACACACACACACACACCCCAAAACAAACCATGTGCATGAGAGCTCGCTAACCATAAACACACTGATTAGATGGAAATTAAGTAGTTCTGCTGGCCGAATCAAATATGCTGGCATTCCACGAGCGTTTCTGTCTGAGACACGAAACACACGAGTTCATCAGACCAACATCCCCTCACAACATAACTCTGATATTACAGTCAATATCATTTCACATGCACCGTCATGTCATTTTACAATTACAGACACTCGACTGGATCATCTGTGAAACAATGGAACAATGTCTTTACTCTTTCAAATCTGAATGTTATTGCTTTATGATTAGCATCAAGCCAGCTACCATGGATATTAAAATGGCAAAAAATAAACAAACATAAAAATGTATTAATTTAATCAATAAAAAAAATGCATTTATTTTAAATTAAGTAAATGGAGTAAATAAAAAAAAATAAAAAATAGTGCTGTCAAATGATTAATCGCGATTAATTGCATCCAAAATAAAAGTTTGTTTACATAATGTGTGTGTACTGTATGTAAGAATGTACACACACACAATAAATATACATAGTACACTCATATATTATGTAAACAAAACCTTATTTTGGAAGCTATTAATTGCGATTAATCATTTGACAGCACTAATAAAAAATAAAATAAATTAAAATGAATAAATAAAAATAGATTAAAACAACTAAATAGGTTTTTAAAAGTTAAAAATATTTAAAGCTTAAAATATTTAAAACCACCTGTAAATCTGGCCTCACTTCAAGTGTGTGCCCTGCAGCATGAATTACTCAAATCATCACAAAGAATATATTAATAAAAACAAGTGCAGCAGTGATGTGAACGCCTGAGTTTGTTCAGAGGAGGTTCACGCTCAGGGTCCATCTGATATGTGATGGATCTGATGGCGTTGGATGCAGACGGTGACCTGAAGTCTATCAGAGCATCAGGAAACCCTCGCTGCCACCCAGAGAACAGAAGAACACGTCAATGCCCGGACGCCGCGCATTCAAGCACCAGAACCAAACGCCAGCGTGGAAAAGAAAACAGGAAAGCAGCTCGCCAGAACAAAACCTCCAGCTGTACATCACCCTCGACCCGCCGGTGACCGCAAACCATCGTGACCGACAAGTGTTTAACTCAAACACACCACATGAATCAGACTTACACACACATCTGGATCAGAGTCAGTGCTGAAGTGCTTCATCAACGTCTTAATGAGCATTTCTCCGTCTGCGCCTATTATATTAGTATGCTCTTTTCTCAAATAATGCTTATTTTTTCTGTTTTGTTGTTATTTGTGTCCCTGCAGCACAGAAGCAGTCATGAGTAACACAGGTATATCTGTAGCAATAGACAACAATACATTGTATGGATCAAAATTATACATTTCTCTTTTATGACAAAAATCATTAGGATATTAAGATCATGTTCCATGAAGATATTTTGTAAATTTCCTACCGTAAATATATCAAAACGTCATTTTTGATTAGTAATATGCATTGCTAAGAACTTCATTTGAACAACTTTAAAGGAGATTTTCTCAATATTTAGATTTTTTTGCACCCTCAGATTCCAGATTTTCTAATAGTTGTATCTCAGACAAATATTGTCCTATCCTAACAAACCATACATCAATGGAAAGATTATTTATTCAGATGATGTATAAACCTCAATTTTAGAATATTGACCCTTATGACTGGTTTTGTGCTGCAGGGTCACAATCTACAAAGAAATAACATTTTAACTTGTTGTCCACGCAGACCGCTGACTCGTGAGATAATACGCTCAACACAGTCTCTGATCTCCACATCATCAAATTAGGCTACTTAAAAATGACAACATTTATGTCCATATGCACATTTTTCCAAGAATACATAAAGAAGAGTCCAGTTGAAGCATATTAAACTCAACAACTACGTAATCTGACAATATGAGTAAAGTCATGAATCAGAGTCATCTCGTTTAATATGCATTTCCCAGGGCACATTATACAACGAACATTTAAGCCATCCTGTTAATAATACAAAGGAGAGTAAGTGGAAAATACAATATTACTATAATAATAATAATAATAATAATAATAGCGAAAAACAATTCACGAGAAGAGCCATAATGCACAGCCAGCACCAAACGAACAGAATGGCAAAACTAACTGAATTATAATTGCCACCATTTAGAATTAAACAATTGTATTAGTGATGACCTGAGCTGATGCAAAAACAGTTAATTGTGAAATGTTTGCACTTTGTAGAGAAAAGTACCATCAGTGCAAGCATTTTCATAATATCGAATTCATAAAAACCAAACACTTTGACTCTTGAACTCATTAAACACGGCCGCTGTTGTCACCGGAAAAACTTTTACACTGCAAACAGCAATCCAGAAACACGGAAGTGTGAAAAAGGCTAATCTTCATGTTACAGCATACAGCAACAGAATAATACAGACCGTGCTGAATGTCCTTCATGTCAAGATGTAAACTGGACATCAGGATCCCCACGGCCTGAGAACGCTTGGTGTTCAGCAGCTTCACCACCTACACACACACACACACACACACACACATCAGAAGGACTGCATTTACTCAAATCACCAACATTAAAGCTCAAAGGTGAGTGTTAATAAACCACCTGAGGTGCTGCTCTATCATCAAGTCACGTATTAAAGATGCTGTCAGACAACGCACTGTTTCATACACAACCGCATCTTACAGCTTATACACATACAGTCAGCATAGAAATGAAGCAAATTCATTTAAGAGCATTTGCCAGATGGATAAAAACATGACCTCAAGTGCTTTATTACTCTTAAAACATTTTGCACAAAAACATACAAATTTTATTTAATGCATTTACAGTTTATTTATTTAAATTTTCTTCCTTTGCCCATTTCATAAGAGTCTAAATATTTCCCAAATGGATACAAGATTGTTAGACAAATTTTACATATTTAAATTTTACTTATTTTATTAATTTTTATTATTTTATTATTATTTTTTTTAATTCATTCATTAATTCAACCACTTGAAGTTTCCCAAATGGAAAAACGATGTCGTTAGCCATACATTCATTGTACAAAATTATTTTTCAAAGTTGTAATTAAAACAAAAATTACTCAAGAAAGTCACAAGAAAGCCTTTCTTACTTGATATCTGCATTTCCAAATCTCTGTGAAATTTACTAGCAATTTCTAAGTGAAAATTGTTTGTTAATATACTGTAGATGTTTAATATAGATATATAATAGATACATATACAATACAACTTGACCTCAAAGTCTCTTACTGCTTTTCTGCTAAATAAATACAAATTAGGCGAATTAAAGTCACCGTCCACTTCAAGAGGGTGTTTCTCAAACCCTGGAGGCTTCATTATTCAAATTAAGATGAATTGCTTCCCAATAATGTGAAGTTGCGATACTCATTTGTTGTAATATGAACAATACTTCGTGTCAGACGAGTGCGAGTCGATCATCAGATCATTACAGCATCTGTGTGCGTAATTACATCTATTTGCTCGTTACGTCTTGATTTGAAAAGGAAAGTGTTTTTGGCCAGAAAAACAAAAGCCAATTCATTCAGCTGATCTTTATCCGTCCTGAGGACAATGAGCTGAGAGGTGATGGAAAGCCCACAAACACACCAGACGAGTCACAGAGGAACCAGAGCACAATACAGATCTGGATCCAGGAAGCTGCAGAAACCTCCAGAACCGCATGAGAATCAGACCGGAAACTCCAGCAAACAAACCAGCTTTAAAGACGCTCGATGGGTTGATGCCAGAAACAGAAGCAGAGCGTCCACATGCTCTCTCCATGCTTCTAATCAACCTCCAAACCTTTCCTTCAGTAAAAAATGCCAGCTATGAGCAATCGGCGCAGAGAAAGCGCTCTTTTATTGCATGAACCCTGAATAGGTCACATTACAGCACAAAACGCAACAATTATCAACTGCAGGCAATTAGACCAAACAAAGCATGTTACTCTATCAGACCCAAGCGTTGCTGGGCAACTCCTGACAGATTCGGAAACGAGTCGCCAATTATTTCATTACTCCGTCATGTTTAAAACATTAGAGCCAAAACACGGCTGAGTTCAGTCAGTTCTTCTGATGCATTTAAAACCTGTAAACTACTCCTGCATTCTGGGTCCAGCTGGAACTCAAGAACCGTTCGTTTAGAAAAGCCATAACTTCATATTTTTCAACCAAAACATACTGTTTCTGATCAACAACGGAATGGGGAAAAATTACCGTTAATTTTTTAAACGTTAGCATGTTATTACCGCATTTATCCCTTTTTTTAGTATAAAAAAAAAAAAAGGTAAATTCTTTGAAATTACAACACAAAAAAAAGCTATGATATATTTATAAAAGATAGTGTGTGTGTGTATATTATATATGTACACAATATTGATAAGAATTTATATATTTAAAATTTTTCATCTCATTTTTTCTAACATAAAATTGTAATATATCATAGCCCCCCATTGGAATTAATGGAATTTAAATTATTTTGAATTCAATTAAAAATATTCCAAATTTATGAACCCTACATATTTCTAACAAAACAACAAATATTACTCTGAAAAGTTTTCAAACAAAAATTAATTTTACTTGCATTAACTATTAACTATCAGATGAAAAATGTGATCAGTTTTTCATGCTGCAATGGTTCATCTATAGACGACATTCATATTCATAAACAATTCAGTCCAAAAAGTGTGAGATATGGGGAAAGGTAAATTATTTTTTATAAACCTTTGGCACCTATTTGTACTCTATACAGAGCCGGATCAATAATGACCCAAAAACTAAAATTGTTATCTCTCTTAAAAAATATATTTTTTAAGTGTATTTTGATGATCTTAAAGTATTTGCAATGTTTTGGTACCTTATTAAAAACAATGCATTTCTAAAAAAAAAAAATAAAAAAAAAAAAAATAAAAAAATGTATGCATGTCTTCCAGGTGAAAACAAAGCTGAATAAGTGCCGAGGGCTAAACAGAAGCAGCCGCTGATGTTGTTCTGTTCCCTTCAGTGAGACACATCAGACATGACCAGAGCATCACTGGAGGACGAGGTCTGCAGAATTACCATTTCAGACATCAGCAGGATGGCAGGATTAGAAGAGCACAACTTCTCGTTTTAATAAACTTGTGGTGCATTTAGAGCGAGTCTGTGCGGCTGCATAAATCAATGAGACACGACCTCAGCCGAATAAAACAGAGACGCTTCCACATCCCACGAACAAAACAGCCACAGACGCCAAACACCTCAGAATGCCATCCATCCCAGAATGCACCACGGCCACATATGCTAAGCCGCTTAGGAAAAAAATCCTGTGTTATGTTATATGGAGGAGTCGTAAATATGCAAATACGGAGCGGGACGAGCATTAGTGCGGTTAACCTCAGGTTACGCAACTCTCACGGTCATGTGATTTCAGACTCATGGGGGGGGGGTCTCATACGAAGATCTTTAAAACGTTAAAATGCTCCTGTACGGTAAACTACTGAGAATAAGATTCTGACGAGCCCACATGCCTCAGATATTACACTAAAAAAAACTTCACAGTATGTTTTTCAATATGAGAATCAGTGCTGTATGTCTGGATCTAGAGAAAAATTAGTTAATGATAAATTAATTAATATAGAACTTATTTTGAATTATTTGAGAATTCAATGTACTTCTGATTTCACTAATTAAGTATCAAGAACTATTATGATTTTACGCATTGTTTTAATAATTTACAATTGTTTTAATTAATCTTCCCTGAACTCTCAATGTATTGCAAAAAATATTTTTTTTTAAATAATGGTGAAATTAAAATTTCAATTTGAATTCTTAAAATGTATTAATTTGTAAATAAATAAAAATGAAATTATTTCATTGATTAATTTTATTGATAAATTAATAAATAAAAATATACATTGTTTTTATTTAAAAGTAAACAGTACACTTGAATTCTTCAATAAAAATAATAAAATAATTATTTTTAAAATGATAATATGAAGGTTTTTGCATTACATTGAGTAAAATACATAATTTATTTTAAAATTCAACTTCAATTCTTAAAATAAAACAACTTCGTAATTTATGATTTTTTTCGGGCTGAAATCTGGCCTCTAAATATGAATAAACATTTCATCTTCAACATGTTGTATGTCCTCTTTGAGTCTGTCTTGTATTATTTTATTGTTTGATTTCTCTAGATCCAGAGGAGCCTTGTTTTGATTTCACCGAGTCTCTTTCTCCAGCACACAATAATGCAGCACAAATGTCGTTCGGTTCGCAGGCCTGCAGCATCGCTCCGATGCGATCGCTTTGATCAGGACACAGAACGAGAAGATCCGAACAACCGCTGCTCTTCATCTAGATACCAGAGAGGATGCTGGGACGGTAACGGGACGCAGGTGAGAGAGAGACGGGTCAAAGATGAGCGTTAACCGGGTGAAAGCCTGAGGAGGGTACAAGACGACTCCGATACAAACTGAAGATCTGAGGAGTTTCCACTCACGCAGACGGATGTTTCGTCAGAAAACGAGGATGTTTCTCACTAGTTTATTTGATTTGCCCATCAACAACGAGCCACAGTGGAGAGACGTGACAATCTTCAACCATTAACCATATCATCATCATTCACTGAGCAAACAGAACTCAGTCATGCATGTGATTACGGATTAGCACAAACTAAATGATGAATATTGATGTTTCAGTTTTATTAATGTAGCAATTATTTGAATGATGGATTTTCATAATTTAAGTTTAGAAGTAGGTGTGTGACTATAAAACGTTCTCAGTAAAAAGTGTGCAGATTTGACAGAGAGACCTACATAGTCTTCTGTAGAGTTGCTTATAGCTGAATTGAACTTGTTTCATAATTAAAGTTTGCATCACTGACAACTATCGAACTGAATTGAAACACTGAACTGAATTGAGCTTTACAGTGGAAACTGAATTTATTTCATACATTTTACAACGTTATTTTCCTGTTTCTGCTGTAAAGCTGCTCTGTATGGAAGCTGGTTTCTGCCACGGGATAATAGAAATGTCAACTTTCTATCTCACAAGCCTGACTTTTTCTCTTGCAATCGCAAGATATAAAGTCGCAATTCTGAACAGAAAAGTAAAACATGACAAACTCACTTGCGAGAAAAAGTCGCAATCACCTTCAGTTTTAATTCCATGGCAGAAAAAAAAAATTGCAAGACAGAAACTGCGCGATATAAACTCAATCACATGATATAAACGCAGAATAGGACGATATAAGTTCTGAATTGCATGATATAAACTCAGAATTGGACCACAAACTCAGAATTTGCGCAATACAAAATCAAACACGCAAGATAAACACAGAATTGCACTATATAAGCTCCGAATATTTACTTTTTTCTTAGCAATCCTGAGTTTGTATTTCACAATTATGAATTTATATCTTGCAGTTGAGTTTTTTTCTCAGAATTGAGAAAAAAATTGCAGCTATCTTTTCAAAAAAAATAAAAAATTCTGTATGAAGTGCTATAGAAATAAACACTTGGCAAATCAAAAAGAAAAGCTGAAATCTGTTTATATTGATCTGCTCGACAGGAATGGCAGAAAGATCCTATAGTTGAGGAAACTCCCACATGAGCCTTCACAGAAACAGACTGAGAATATGAATCTGAAAGCTGGTGGTGTTTCCACATACACGTCTGACACAGATCTGATAAACCCACGAGCGTTTGGAGCACTTTGTGACATTTATGAGCCTCGGTTCTGCTCTTTACGGTCATATTTCCATTCAGAGCTGGAATCCGGTGCACGGCGGTGCCAAGCGCTCAGTCATTTACTCAGAGCCGTCTGAGAGGAGTCTGTACACAAACGTCAGGACTCAGTCATGGAAACAGTCTCCCTGCGTTCACGCACGTAAACTCGTACAAACTCTAACCTCATCCTAGGCCGCAGACGTCTCTGCTCACCTGCTTGGTCTTTGACCTGGTGATAGTGTCTGACAGAGGCTTCTTCTTCTCCTTCACTGCTGTTTTGGAAAAGAGTTCGACAAACTCATCAAAATCCACGGATGGCTCTTCGATTTCCTCCCACACGAGAGCATGAGAGTCCCTGCGGAGGAAAACACCTGCTTTATCAACAACTCTTCAGAAAAATCACATGACAATCTTTTACAAAAGAAAGAAAAAGAAACAATCAAGACAATTGAATGAACGAATGAATTTTTTTTTTACAAAAATATATAAATTAAAGAGAAAAACAAAAACAATAAAAGAAAATTAAATAAAAGACATAAGATTAAGAATAAAAATAAGATTAAGTGAATGAATGAGTAGCTGTGTTTCCATCCTGTTTTAATGCGCATTGAAGTATCGCATGAGGAACGAGAGATGGAGACGCCAAATTTAGAATAAAAATCCCTTAATTCTCAAAAAACGTTTTTAGGCTCGCTTGAGGTGGTTTTTGACTTGTGCAAAAAAGGGTTAATGCAAATAATGGGAGACGGAAATACATTGTGAATAAATTCCTCCAAACGCATCTGTGCTATGAGACGGATAACTTGACTAGCAGCGGACTGATCTCATGCACAGCATCTGAAATGTTATGGTCGTTCTGAAATGCCTGAGAAAAGTCTGTCAAAGTATTTCTGTATAATTGTCTTAACGTTACATGAATGTGTTCACAAACAGCAGCATTCACCTCCGACAGCATTTATTGTGTTTCGTCTGCTCGCTCTGAGGCGCAGTCATTTTTCATAAATGAAAATTAATAGATTCAGTAGCTTATCCAAGTTTTCTATAGGCTATTTAGTGCCAGTTTAGCAGTTTATTTGGTTCTCTTTGACTCGTTGGATAGAAACAGTGCTTGTTCGCAAATGTTTTATGCGATATTCCAATTTTGCGCATAAGTTAATCTCACAGCTTTGGATGGAAACCCGGCTAGTGAATGAGTGAGTGAAAACAAAAGAATAAAGAACAAGACAGACAAGACAATTTAATGACAAATAATTATTTTTTTTTCCCCCCGAACTCTCATTACAATTAAATACAGTAAACTCACGGCTGAATTAAATAAAAACAAATAAATTAAATTAACAAATGCTTAAATAATAAATTAAACATTTGATTTATTTATTATTAATTATTATAAATATAATAAATAAATAAACAGCTGAAATCAACATGTTCATCATTTACAGTAATATTGACCATGTAAGTCATGCTATAATGGGTAGTGTTGCTAGGGCACTGCATTTGGTTGCTAGGGTGCTTTGTCTAGAATGTAAAGTGTGTTCTGGTCTGTAGATGTGGCCCAGGTTCTTCCTCTGTACTTTCACCTGTTTTATGGTTCAGCAGCTGAAAATGGTGCATCTGATCACTCAAATCACTAACTATGAGCACTAGTGAGCAATAATGATTATTGCCTTATTAAAAACTACAGTAACTATGGTATTCTGGTATTTAGTGTGAGGGGAACTGATCAAAACAGCAGCAGAATAAAATGAAGAAATGACTGTAGAATGACGGTACTTTTTGGTGTGCAGCTGTATTCGGGTCCAGTAGAGCGGTTTCATGGGTCTCGGAGGCTCCACCAAGCTTTTGCGAGGCGGTTTCTCGTGAGGAGCTCCTAACACGTACAGACCCAGCGGGAGCGGAGGAGGCAGAGAGCCCAAACCGAAGGTCAGAGGAGGACCAGGAGCCAACGGCGGAGGACCTGGAGGAGGAGGTGGTGCTGAACCTACAGTTGGGAGCGGAGGCGGCGCAGATACACCTGGGAGAGGAGGTGGAGGAGGCGGCGCACCCATTCCCGGTAGAGGCGGTGGAGGAGGCGGCGCACCCATTCCCGGTAGAGGCGGTGGAGGAGGAGGTGCACCCATTCCCGGTAGAGGTGGTGGAGGAGGAGGTGCACCCATTCCCGGTAGAGGTGGTGGAGGAGGCGGCGCACCCATTCCCGGTAGAGGAGGCGCAGGAGGAGGTGCACCCATTCCCGGTAGAGGCGGTGGAGGAGGAGGCGCACCCATTCCTGGTAGAGGTGGTGGAGGAGGAGGAGCAGGAGGAGGCACACCCATTCCCGGTAGAGGTGGTGGTGGAGGAGGAAATGAACTGCCTGGGAGAGGAGGAGGTGCAGGAAGAGCGCTCATTCCTGGAAGCGGAGGTGGAGGAGGAGGTGCACACATCCCGGATGGAGGAGGAAGTGGTGGTGGTGGAGGAGGTACCGAAGCGCCCGGCTGCTGCTGGCATATACACACAAACGCTTGAGAAGCATTCTCAGTTTCTGATGGCAGCGAAGAGTCACTCCTCCCAGGCATCTGCGCCTCCACAGGAGGCACTTTAAACCTAAAGCTCTCCTCCATGGGAGACGTCTGCACCGATTTGGCCTCCAGCGGCAGCAGCGCAGTGTTTTCTGTCTGCAGGTCCACATGGCAGACGTCTGGGAGGAGACGCTCCTCTCCTCCGCACTCCTGGTCCTGCATTAGCACCTCCCGTTCCAGCAGGGGCTGCTGTTTCTCCAGCTCTGCGATCTTACTGCGCAGGTCTTCAATGGTCTGCTCCAGCTGCTCGATCACACAGACATGCTCCTGCTTCAGACGCACCGTCTTTAGCACCGACTCCTCCTGCGGAGACAGAGACAGGGATGATGAAAAGCAGACGAATGCCGCAGACAGAAACACATAAATCGCTGTTTCTCATCCTCTGGATTCCGCGAAGTCACTTGCGTTCATGTCACGCGGCTAAATGTGTTTTCTGTGGGAAAAAACAATGCTGAAGTGTGGACAGAACTGATGAGGAGCAGTTGCTTTCAGACTCAAAACACAACAATAGATGCAGTCCGCAGTCCTCCCAATTCAACAGACCCCGGGGGAGAGACCCCACAGGACCTAATAGAGAGCAGCACACACTGATGTTTAATGAGAAACACTGTGAGAGAACGAACAGAAAGAAAGCATCGCCCTGCTCGTCTCTTAGTGGCTCTGACAGAAGTTTTCAATCAGTATGGACGATGCCAGGCTGATATTTAGCAGGAATGTTGATACAAATATATTTATGCATTTTTTATAAATCTAAAACACTTCATTTTATTTTATTCAAATAAAAAGTAAAACATTTACATAATTATATAAAATTAATAGTTAAGCATTAAAGACTAAGGTATTAATTTATATAAACAATTATTAATTATACTCAATGGCTAATTGTGTGTATAAAATTCCTAATATATTATAGTAATAATCTGAAATATTTAAATAGCAATTGTTGATATAAACCTATTAATGCAATTATTAATCATTAATTGTGCGCATACAATTATTAATATTTTTTAATATAATTGCTTATTTAAATGTTATTTTATAAGTTTATTTAAACAAAAACGAAGCATTAACAATCATAATATTATGTAATTAAATACATTTTATATTATATATGACGTAAATAATACAGTTAAAGGATTAGTTCACTTTCAAATGAACATTTCCTGATCATTTACTCAGCCGCATGTTATCCAAGATGTTTATGTATTTCTTTCTTCACGTGATTACACTGAAAAGGTCAGCTTGAGAGGTTTGTGTCGCCGCAGCAGTGTCCTTCATCTGCCTAATTTCTTCCTCTGTAACCTGTTTAACACTAAATACGTTATAAATACTTATGTTTTTCACTATATAAAGCTGAAATAAAAGCATGAAATAAAACTGCTCTGATCTGTCATTGATGACTGCAGTGTTAATTATAGGCTTATAATTCATTGTATAAATTAATAGACCTGTTTTAAAAAATATTTTCAATGAGGAGTAAGCTAATAGCCTATTTTATTATCCTCACAGCGAATCATGTGGTGATGCACTATGAGATTATTACGGGTCAATTTCATGTAATTTAATAATTCGAAGAACAAGAAGAATGTAACAGGCCTACATTAATTTGAAATGCTAAATCCTCTTAATATTGCTCATTTTTGATGCTTATCTCTGGCTATCATCGACACATGATACCATGCAAATCAGCACGGGGTGGTTATCACCCGCAATGTGTGCCCGTGTGGAAATTGTATGAATTGTAAAAAAATTAAAAGTAATTTTTATTGAATTGAAAAAAAAAAAAAAAATCCCAACTTTCTCTCTTTTCTATATTCGTTCATAAATTATATTACTTTGTAAGTGTCATATTTGGCAGTTGGTATTAATATATTACTAATAACAGTGGCATATGAGAAGTTTAATACCACTGAAAAAAGAAGCTACTGTATATAAAAAACTGATAGCTAAAATTTAGGCGTTCATTACTTTCTCTCATAGACAGGGCTTAGCCTAAACCAGGATTAGACCATAGTTCAATTAGGACATAAGTAATTTTTACTGGTGTGCATCTTAAGACAAAAAGGCACTAACATGTTTTAAGATCAGGCAGTGCATGTTTCTTTCAGTTGAAACTGCTCAGATTTACATTTCAGTCTGGGACTATTCTTAACCCTTGTCTGTGAAAGCGGGGGTCAATTTAATGAGCTATTTTAGCACCCCCTCTGAACTGTTAAGTCCCCACACCCCTTTAACACACCCAACAAAAAACAATCCTGGAGCCGCCACTGTCTTGCAGTTAAGGTCTGATGGACTGAAGTGTGCAGTGATGCTGCCCTCTGCTGGTAGTGCTTCTCCTGAGCTCACGACACATGTTTATTTCCTGTTTCTGAAATCAAACAAATTCTGGCAATGATTAAACATTAGTCCAGCAGCAGGGCAAACAAACAAACACAATCAGCCCAATGACCTGCATGAGTGAATATGGAGCACATATGGAAATGAGACGTCTGCAGGAGATCAGAACCGATCGACTAATGAATGAATCATGAAACGAGCTTCTCACGCATCAGATGCATGCACTAAAGACTAGATCACTTCATTCAGATTTATCAGGAGGACTTCAATATTATAAAGTACTATGGTATAACCATGTCTCTTGGACATATATAAAATACCATGATGCAGATGTGAAGTAACGAGGATGTATTTTCATTTAGACGTGGGGGGGGGGACAAGGTCCTCAGAAAGACATGAATGACGGATGTACCTCAACTTGCTGGATTTCTTCTTCCTGTTGTTTCTTAAGGACTGAGACGACGGCCTGGTGCTCTGAAACACACACACAATCAGAAAACACTGGTCAAACGGAGCAAAACAAGTCTACAGGAAATATTAGTTTGTGAATATGAATGAAGCTTCAAAACAATCACTTGTATTCTGCAGGATTGTTTGTGATGAACACTATTGAAGGATGAATGCAGATGCTGTGATTTTGGAAAGTAACTAATATTTAGAAACAATTTATACTTCAAATTTCATTAGCATTTATAGAAAAAGGTTTTTAATATAAAAAATATAAAACATAAAAATGAATTTTAATACATAAAAATACAAAAAAATGTGAATTATTTTTTTTTTCTAAATCACGCATGTCCAGATGTTTGACTAGAAATCTCTGTAAACTCCCACAACACATGACACAAAGGATGATGGGCAGAAAAACACAGTATAATCATGTGAATGAGATCAGTGCTGATGGAGTGCATGATTAATCGCTGCTTGTTGCTAGACAACATTAGTAAACAAACACCAGCACATGGTGGAAACAGCCTAGAATGAACAGAAGTGCTTTAATATTTCTGAAGTGAAGCTCAGCCAGTGCCGATGTTAAAATGGGGAGATGTTAAACGACACGGGAGAGATCGAGTTACTCACCCTCCTGCTCCTCGACCGCTGCAAACGCACAAATAATAAGAGAAATAATCTTTAGACATTCAGATCCCTCAACAGAATTAAGATGACTTTCCAGACTCTGAAAATGCATTAATCCTGTTTCTGAAGATGCAGCGAATGTAAAAGATTAACATCAGCTGGATGCTGGAGAGAAACTGAACACATGAAGCGAAGACCGTCTCTCTATAACGCATCAATCTCAGAACTAACAGACAGCAGCATGAGCTTTCGGTACGAATACAGGCCTGAAATCCTGAAAAAAATACATCTTTACAGTCAATATTATACCAGCCCTTTTATTTTTCATTTTATCTGAGATTTAGGCTTTTGGTTTAAACTATGATGTGAGATTTTAGCTATAAAAAGCAATGTGTTACATTAAAAAGAGGAATATTTCTAACAATAACTAGCTGAATGCTTGAGTTTGATGAAATCAGAAATACACTTGGTTAAAAAAAAAAAAAAAAAAAATTATATAATTGTTTTTGTATCATATTTTAAGTTAAGATTAAAAAATATATATTTCCTGTTTGTATTTTGTTTAGTTGAAGTGTAGTGTTGGAGAAGTTTATGATTTTAGAATGATTTTGTTGTATTTTTAAATGTTTCTTCAATAATTTGAGAAACGTATTAATAAATTATGTGTGTGTGTAAATATATATAATTTATCATTATTATTATTAACAACATCTATAGTTCAGCAAATATTGCCAAGGCAACATTTCTGATAGTACTCAAATTATTGAAGAGATTTAAAAATACAACAAAATCATTCTAAAAATCATAAACTTCGCCAACACTACACTTCAACTAAACTAAATACAAACAGGAAATATAAAATAAAAACTAAAAAATCTAAATGTTAAAAAAGACAAAAACAATCCACAATATTAACTAAAAAAAAAAAAAAAAAAAAAAGGATATTAAATACATATTTAAAAAAACATCTCAAAATTAGCGATGCACAATATTGGATTTTTGCCGATATTTTTCAACTCATTTTGGCTGATACCGATATCGATACAGATATATCTCATTTTGTTTGGAAACAACACCAAGTCTCTCCTGTGCAGAAATAAGCTAAATATTTTTAATTTGGATTAGTTTTTAACAAGAACTTATTTGTTACAATTAAATAAACAATAATGGAGGTTTTTTGACAGTACATTGAAGCTTTGAAAGTAACTGTAAATAAACTATATATCAATCGCTGCCTTTTTCCCCCAGAAAGATGCAGTGTTAACCCTAACATTTTATTTTAAGACTTAACATTTGTTGATGGTCTAAAGCAAAAGAGTTGTAAAAATTCTGAAAATCTTTTAGAGCTCATGATGTTTAAAAATTAAAAAACATTTTACACATTAATGAATAAATCAGTACATATAAAATAATTTAATTTACAAGTGTCATGTTTGTGATTTTTTTATAGCTATAGCGTCTAACCTTTAAATCAAAACAATCAATTTTATGACATCAATTACTGCTTTATTTAATCAGAAACAGTTTAAATGTTGTGTAGGCTATTTTACTTTAAATTTAATATAGAAGTAGGCCAACAGCGCCCCCTACAGATTAAAACTCCTGACCGAACGGGCGTTAGGACCCGGGGGAGGCTGCCGCTGCACGTGCTATTACTGTTTACTCTATCACACCCCGAACACGCTACGTGCTTTCATAGATTAAATGCGATCCAAAACACTCAATCTAATCATTATTCAGACAAAGCTTTGCTTCAAGAATGAGCCACACTGCTGACGTGATCTAATCACTAGCACACCCTGAGTGCATGAGAGTTAACATTTTCCTCTTATCGGCAAGACATATCGGTATAATCTTTCATATCGGCCGATATTTACATTTAAAGCCATTATCGGCCAATTCCGATATCAGTCCGATAATATCGTGCATCCCTACCCAAAATATTAATAAATAGTATAATAATGATGCTAAAATATCACTGCACTGTAGTCCAGATGAACCCCAGAACTGCACAGAAAACAGATTATTTACTCGCCGTCATCCTTCTGTGAAGAAATCAGCCAAATTGTGTCACTTTCTGGACGTCACAACTTTACAACAACATTTTAACAGAGGAAAAGAAAGGGCTGCATATGATAAACTGTACCCAGATTAATAAACTCAGTGTGTGTGTGTTCATACCTTCCTCTGTGTATTTGGGTTGGGGCCGGTCCTGGGCTCCGGGTCTGGTCGGGGGCCACAGGTTCTTCAGGTGTCCCTCCAGAGATGGAGGCGGCTGACTGACCGCTGCCCATGTGTACAGCTGATCATGCTGGAGACCAAACACATGATCAGGCATCTAAACACAAACTCACGTCAGACACAATCCTGCAGTAATGGCACAGACAACTAATCACATCTGGGTCTCTAAGAATTACCCACAAGAACACTGCTACGAAAGAATTGACTTAAGTGCAAATGGTATTTTGGATGACGACATACACATGGACCAATCACTGAATAGATTCCCTTATTTAAGAATATTCTCAGATAAATTCACAGATCAGCATCCAAACAGACCAAAGTCAGACGTTACACGGAAGCGTCTCAGAAGCTGAGGTCTGATCAGGGCTGTCTGTATAAACTGCTAGTTAAGCAGAAGTGGACCTGAGCGAGTTCTAGTGTGCTGCTGCTGTGACGGAGCGAGTCCGGCTGTGTTTGTCGGTTCTCTCCACGTCCACTGATGAGCTCCAGAGCCTCCCAGAGCTGCAGCGTCCCGTCGGAGGAAGAACCGTCCTCCATGCTCTCATGGCTCTCAGCTGATCCAGGTTTCCCTGCACAGCCTCAGATCCGTGACTCAGCAGACGCATACAGTCACAGCTGAGCATCGCGACATCCATCTCCTGCTGATGCTGCTGCGGAGAGATCCGGTTGCTTTATGACAAAGGCTTGCTCGCTCACCCGGCAGCACACAGAGAGAGAGAGAGAGAGACTGATGACATCACTCACCGATGACGCCCTAAAGCACGAGCCAATCAGAGAGCCCGGATTTACAGAGCCAGGACTGTAAATAAGTGATGAAAACGCTGAACACACACTTTGGTCTCGCTGCGTGCGTTCACACACACACACTGCAGCACACACATGCACACACACACACTCCAGCGTGTACACACACTCCTCCACCACACACACACTGCAGCACACACACATACACACTCCAGCGTGTACACACACTCCTCCACCACACACACACACACTGCAGCACACACATGCACACACACACACTCCAGCGTGTACACACTCCTCCACCACACACACACTGCAGCAAACACGCACCCTAAAATAAGCACAGAGCTCTGGCATGACCCTCACTGACATCCATTCACAAGCATTCCATCAGATTCCAGTTCAATTTTGATTTAATTCAGCGTCGATTCATTTGGGAATATTTTAGTTACGATGGCAACAGACACATTTGATCATAACATTTCAAAACAGAATTCGGGAAATGTTCGGATGTTTTTCAAATTTGAATAAAATGAAAACAAAGACTTTCAAATCACATGAACCAATATTTTATTCACAATAGAACATGGAGAACAAATTTAAAGAGAAATTTTACAATTTTATGCACAAAATGAGCTCATTTCAAATTTGATGCCAGCTGCAGGTCTCAAAATAGTTGGGACAGGGGCATGTTTACCATGGTGTAGCATCTCCTCTTCTTTTTAAAACAGTTTGAAGATGTCTGGGCATCGAGGTTATGAGTTTCTGGAGTTATGTCAAAGATTCCCAATTTTCAGCTATTTGTTGCCCCCGTGCCAACTACTGTGAGACCTGTAGCAGGCGTCAAATTGAAATGAGATCATTTAGTGGATAAGTGTAAAATTGCTCTGTTTAAACGTTTCTTATGTTATCTATGTTCTATTGTGATTTGAAAGTCTTTTAGTTTTCATTTTATTCAAATTTAAACAGCGTCCCAACATTTCCGGAATTCGGGTTGTACACATTTAGGCCTAAAATGAAGATTTACGTATTTGAATTTCATATAAAATTCTCATTCATTTGGATTGCACCATTTAAAAAAAACAAAAACGAACAAACTTGCATATTAATGCATATTAGTGTAAACTTTCTGCAGTCAGAAAAACATTGACTTTAACTATTTGCACCCGTTTGGTTTCATTTCAGTAATGCATTTATTCAAATAGCGGTAAAATCTGCATAAATCTGTTCATTGTGAAAAATATTTTAGTTAAAAAGTATGAGCATGATTTAACTATGGTTAGCTGTGGAACAAGCCATTCAAATTACATTTGTTAAATCCAACAATAAGCTAAAAAAAAATAAATAAATAATAATAATAATAATAATGTTGGATTTATTGACAAACCTGGCTTTTGTACATTTTAAACACATTTAGTTTATTAGTAATCGGAATCACATTGTTTATTATTATTTTTTTTTTTAATTAGTTAGATTAATTTTGGGTCTATTTATTTGTTTGGTTTTTGTTTGTGTGGTTCATATAAAGAGTTCAGGCATGTGAGTTTACATTACTTTGTGTCATTTTTTCTAGATATTAAATTAACCATTAAAAACATACAAAAACAAACATTGGGCAACTGATAACAGAATTAGTGTAAACAAGCTATATTAGTTGGCAAAGCAAAAAGAGCCCATGTTTGTTTGTTGAACACCATGTCAGCTTCTGTGGCTATTTTCATGGCAAGGAACATTTAAGCTGTATCTAGCTTAACTCTGTTAAAAATCTCTTCAAAAGAGTTAACTGAATAAAACAAGTTCTCGCATGGTTAAGACCAGCACAATCTAATAAAACATGCTCCACAGATAAAGGGGTTTGGCAGAGAGAACATGTTGGAGGATAAAAGAGTCCATGTGAAATCTTGTGCATGAACGGCTGTATAAAAATCACTAAATCGTGCTGTGGTTCAGGAGTTATTTGATGAGCCGTGGCCTCGAGCAAACAAATCTCAGCCAGCATATTCATACGGGTTTAGAGCGACGAAGCAGGTGAAAGATCAACTTTCATTTTCTGCATGAGCATCACAGAAGTGTCCAGCATCAGACTTGGTCAGCAGATGGCGCTCTGACTCTTACAGCTTCTTGTGAACCAAAAGATGATGCAGAGCTTTTTCTTGGTAAGAGCCAATCACAATCGAGCAGCAGATCACATGATGCCAACCTCAGCCAGTAAGAACAAGGACAACAAGACCTCCTGTGTGTCCATTCATTATAGTGTTAATGTTCCTAATGTCCAAAGAATTAAACGCTAAACTTCAGAACTGCTGGCCAAAATGATCAGAACACTAGTATAATCAGCAGCTAAAAATGGTTTTAAGTCAGTTATTTCTCTCTTTTGCTGTAGTGTGTCAGTAGGAAATATCAGTCTATATTTCCAAACATTCATTTTAGTCATTAATAGTAATAATCCAGTGAGATCTGATCTGATCATCATCAGTCTGTCTGGAATGACATGAAGAAACAGAACAAACTGAGACTAAATCCAGAAGAACTGTGTCTCCGAGACGCTTCAAGAAACCTCCTGCAAAGCTACAGTTCTGTTAACAGTTTTAGGCACTTGTGTAAAAATGCTGTGAAATGAGGATGCTCTCAAAAATAAATGTCATAAATAGATTTTCTTTATCAATTAACTTGGTCAACATTTGTTGTGAGCATCGTTTGTGTTTAAAGCAGCTTTTGTCCTCGGTGCTCTTGAGCAGAGTTTCTCAGGAGTTTTCTTGAAGCAGAGACAGTTCTTCTGGATTTAGTCTCAGTTTGTTCTGTTTCTTCATGTCATTCAGACAGACTGATGATGATCAGATCTCTGTGTGGAGCACTAAAATCTCACTGGATTACTACAATTAATGGGCAAATAAATGTTTGTAAATGTAAAGTGATATTTCCTACTGACACACTGCAGCACAAGATAGAAATAACTGGCTTAAAACCATTTTTTTAAGCTGCTGAAGATACTAGTGTTCTCATTTTGGCCCCAAACAAACAAAAAAGTTAAACCCTGCTGCTGCACTGATCTGACTCCACAGACAAGCACAGATTTGTCTTTTAAGAATGCATTTCTGCAGTGAAAGTGAAGTGAATCAGGACTCACGTCAAACTTGGGTGCGATCTGTCCGCTGCTGCCGTAGGTCTCTCTGAAGCAGTCGCTGAAGGGCAGAAGAAGGCCCATGGCCAGGATCCTGGAGCAGATCTTCTCGGCCTCCTCCGGCTCTCCGGAGTCCTGCTGCTGGAAGAAGCGCTCCAACAGCGTCCGGCCTGGAGACACAGCCAAACTCAATCAGCCACGCTACTCTGTGCAAACACTAACGGAACATGTCCTCATAATCAGAGATGCACAGAAATTAGCATTCTTGGCTGAAACCAAACAAAATTAAACACTGGTTTTTCATATCCCAGAATTTTTCCGTATGTATTTCATTTACAGGTGTTTACCAGTATTTAGATTTTTTTTTTATAACTTTAATTTTTGTGATTTTTATATTTTTACAGAACATCCCCATCCCCAACATTCAAACCTCTTACAAATGAGAGAAAAAAAAAAAAAACAAAGATGTACTACGGATATTGTTATTGATGGCTAAAAAAAAAAAAAAAAACAAAAAAAAAAAAAAAAAAAGTGACAACAGTACATTGGAAGAAAGAAGGTTCGCCGAGTTTGGTTCAATGGACTCAACGGAGGTTTATATAAATGGAAAAAAAAAAAAGTGACTGCATGTCTACAAATGAAGATGGATTTTACTTTTTTTTTTGCAAAGGTGGAGAAGTATTACAAACCATTTAGATATATAATTTAGGATTGGTCAACTAATGTATAATATTAATGTAACTTGCTCTTCTGATTTGATGCATGAATGTTTCCTCCGCAAAGAGAGAAAGCATAGTGTTTTAGAGTTAACAGAAATGCCCATAAAATGAACGGATGAGGTCATGTGTAATGAGCTGCCCGTACTGTGTTATTTTACAGATTTATTTTTTACAGTGTAGAATTAAATGTTTTCAGGATAAATAACCAGTGGGCAAATATTGGAGATGATTATACTTGAAAAAAAAAAAAAAAATAGGTAGAAATCGTGAATAAACTATTGATTCTGGTATTTACCCGTTTATTACTGTGAAGCAGGGTTATTATACTTAACTAAAACAAACTAAAACCATGAGAAAAAAAAAAAAATCCTTAAGACAAATAAATGTTAACGGTAATAAAATTACATCGCACTCATCTAAAATAACTCAAACTGAAATAATTTATAAAAACTACATAAACATACAAATAAACTACTAAATGTAAAAAATTGACAAATTAAAATCTGATTCAAAATATTAAACCATATTAATATCGTAATGATACTACAATAACACTGCTGTGAAGCTGCTTTGACACAATCTGCATCGTATAAAACGCTATAGAGTAGTGCTGTCAAACAATTAAACATCCAAAATAAGAGTTTGTTTACATAATGTGTGCGCTGTGTATATTTATTATGCATATACAGGTCCTTTTCAAAAAATTAGTATATTGTGATAAAGTTCATTATTTTCTGTAATGTACTGATAAACATTAGACTTTCATATATTTTAGATTCATTACAACACAACTGAAGTAGTTCAAGCCTTTTATTGTTTTAATATTGATGATTTTGGCATACAGCTCATGAAAACCCCAAATTCCTATCTCAAAAAATTAGCATATCATGAAAAGGTTCTCCAAACGAGCTATTAACCTAATCATCTGAATCAACTAATTAACTCTAAACACCTGCAAAAGATTCCTGAGGCTTTTAAAAACTCCCAGCCTGGTTCATTACTCAAAACCGCAATCATGGGTAAGACTGCCGACCTGACTGCTGTCCAGAAGGCCATCATTGACACCCTCAAGCAAGAGGGTAAGACACAGAAAGACATTTCTGAACGAATAGGCTGTTCCCAGAGTGCTGTATCAAGGCACCTCAGTGGGAAGTCTGTGGGAAGGAAAAAGTGTGGCAGAAAACGCAGCACAACGAGAAGAGGTGACCGGACCCTGAGGAAGATTGTGGAGAAGGACCGATTCCAGACCTTGGGGGACCTGCGGAAGCAGTGGACTGAGTCTGGAGTAGAAACATCCAGAGCCACCGTGTACAGGCGTGTGCAGGAAATGGGCTACAGGTGCCGCATTCCCCAGGTCAAGCCACTTTTGAACCAGAAACAGCGGCAGAAGCGCCTGACCTGGGCTACAGAGAAGCAGCACTGGACTGTTGCTCAGTGGTCCAAAGTACTTTTTTCAGATGAAAGCAAATTTTGCATGTCATTCGGAAATCAAGGTGCCAGAGTCTGGAGGAAGACTGGGGAGAGGGAAATGCCAAAATGCCTGAAGTCCAGTGTCAAGTACCCACAGTCAGTGATGCTGGTGTTGGTCCACTGTGTTTTATCAAGGGCAGGGTCAATGCAGCTAGCTATCAGGAGATTTTGGAGCACTTCATGCTTCCATCTGCTGAAAAGCTTTATGGAGATGAAGATTTCATTTTTCAGCACGACCTGGCACCTGCTCACAGTGCCAAAACCACTGGTAAATGGTTTACTGACCATGGTATTACTGTGCTCAATTGGCCTGCCAACTCTCCTGACCTGAACCCCATAGAGAATCTGTGGGATATTGTGAAGAGAAAGTTGAGAGACGCAAGACCCAACACTCTGGATGAGCTTAAGGCCGCTATCGAAGCATCCTGGGCCTCCATAACACCTCAGCAGTGCCACAGGCTGATTGCCTCCATGCCACGCCGCATTGAAGCAGTCATTTCTGCAAAAGGATTCCCGACCAAGTATTGAGTGCATAACTGAACATAATTATTTGAAGGTTGACTTTTTTTTTTTGTATTAAAAACACTTCTTTTATTGGTCGGATGAAATATGCTAATTTTTTGAGATAGGAATTTTGGGTTTTCATGAGCTGTATGCCAAAATCATCAATATTAAAACAATAAAAGGCTTGAACTACTTCAGTTGTGTTGTAATGAATCTAAAATATATGAAAGTCTAATGTTTATCAGTACATTACAGAAAATAATGAACTTTATCACAATATGCTAATTTTTTGAAAAGGACCTGTATAAACACACACAGTATATATTTTGAAAATATTTCCATGTATAGATTTATATCCATATAATTTATATGATATATAAACATTTAATACATAAACATTTTTCTTAAATATGTGCATGCATGTGTGTGTGTGTATATATATATATATAAACATACAAAACACACATTAATGTAAACAAAACTCTTATTTTCGATGAGAGTAATTGTTTGACAGCACTATTCTATAGAGATAAATGTGACCGAGTTCCTTTGCTGACAAACACAGTCACATGACGCTCTCTAACGTTTATCTGTTTCCCATCGATCCGCAGCGCAGCAGGATCTCAGAGGTCAATACAGTAATGTGTGCTCTGAACTACAGCAATCTGCCAGCGATCTGATTGGCCGAGAGCGAGCATGTGACGTCACTAATGGATGCGAGTCCTCAGGGCCTGATCACACCATCTGCTCCAGAGAACAGAACGCATAGAGATCATTTACTCACTGAGCTCAGTCAGGACACTATAGTCTTCTGTAGAGCTGCTTTACAGATGACATTCAAGCTCAATAGAAAGAAAGTCAGCATTGAGAGATAAAAAAAAAATCAGAATTGAGATTGGAGATCAAACGATTAATCACAATTAATCACATTCAAAATAAGTTTGCTTACATAATATATGTGAATGAATGAATGATGCATTTATATAGCACTTATGTGTAGAGTGTACATTTATTACGTATATATAAATACACACACACGTTTATATTTAAGAAAATTGTTATTTGTATATTAAATATATTTATATATAATATAAATTATACAAATATAAATATGCATGCAAATATTTTCAAAATATATACTGTGCGTGTATTTATATACAATATAAATATATAGAGTACACACATTACAAACAAAAACGTTTATTTTGGATGCGATTAATCATCTGACAGCACTATTATATTTATGTTTTAATACCGTCTCAGCAGCAAGGCTATCTTCATGGCAAAAACAGAATAACTTACAAAAGTCATACAATTAACAAAAAGTATACAAGACATTTAAAACATTCAGGTGATGCTCTTTTAAATACCAATTGCAGGATAAACACAATATCTCACAATTCTGGGGGAAAGAGTATGAATTAAGAAGAAAAATAAATAAATCACATAGCTTTTATATATTTTTAAGTGTCAGAAGAGCTTTTTAGCAAATATTTAGAAATTAATCAGCCTCCTGCCCGGAACAGTTCATAAGAAATGAGACGTAAATAAACACGTGCATAAGATATCAAATGTTTGTAAACATGCATCAATTCACAGCACGTGCGAAAAATGGATTTTTGAATCCAGTTTTTTTAATCTAATCCTTTTAAGAAAACCAGTCCAGTTGAGTCCAGTTTTTACATTCTTCATTTTTTCTTCTTGATCAGATTATTTCAGGTAACTTTTCTAATCTAATCGAGCTCAATCGGATCAATTACAGCGTTCACATGAAGGCTTTCCAGCCCAATTAAGCCATTCATCTCATTACTAACAGATTATTTTATTGCATGTAAACATAGCTCCTGCTGAACATGTGGTTTCATGTTATTAGTGGAAATCTGGGAATCAGACGGATTCATTCAGATCCAGAGCTGTTCATCAGTCACTAACACACAGAGCTCTGACTGAAAGAGAGAATATATTCACTCCACGGCCAGAACAGAACAGTCTCTCTTTATTCTGGTTCTGTACAGACGCTCCGGTCTCTCTGTATCTCTCCCACGCGCTCTGCTTCACTCTGTGCTGTTCTCTGTCAGCGTGTGACGTGATCAAACTCAACATGTTTGCTTTCACTGCTCAGACACATGACAGCATCTCCAGCGATCCCATAATGCCTCTCTACAGGACAGAGACTCGGTCTGTGTTCAGAATGGAATACTAATGCACTGCCTATTATCTAAATAAATGCATGCATTACAGAAAAAGAATATAAAACAATAATTAAGCAGTTGTGTGCTACACTGTCACATGATCTCATAATAATATATATGGTTACTTTGAAATTTGGGAATTAATAGAAGACAATTTTGTTTCCTCAAACCTCACTGGAAATGCAAGGTTGAGTGCACTGCATTGTGGGATACTGTGTCCAGTGCACACTGTATACTCTACATACTAGAGATGGGTCAGAACTAGTCATCCAGATCACTGCGGTCAACTAGACACTTTACACTTTACAATTTACTAAATAAAAATGAGGAATGACTAATTGAAAAAAAAAATATTTTTTTCAGTTATTGTTTATTTTATTTCAAATAACGAAAGTGTTTTTAATGGTTTCAGTTTAGTTAACTATAATAAGCCTGACTGTAACAAATGAATTGCTCTGTTACTTGGTTTATTACAGTGGATTTTTTAGCAGTGATGCATGAAATGGGAAGAATTTAGAGACGCAAATTCAGATGTAGAGAATATTATCCTGTGCTTCAGTGTTTGAACAGCCATTAGTGTTTAAAATCACCTTTTGGTCTTCATTTCTTTGTAAATGCTCCTTCAGAAAACACAAATATTCCTCATCGCCACTTCCGATTTTGGTGTTGGCATAAATTAAATTTAAATTTTAGATTTTATACACATAGAAAGCACATGCATTTACAAATGCTAGTAAAGAGTCTTTCAAATAACTTTTATAAAAAATTAAATGTCAAAATATGGATGAAATAACAGTCCATCGTCATTCATTTTAACTATAAAAATGAAGCTGCATACTTCTCTGTACTTATTAAAGCATAAAATAAGCAATCAAAAAAAGAACAAACTATTAAATTTTACTATATATTTTAAATTATTATAACCCTATTGGTTTAAAGGACAGTGGCAATGATTGGTAAAGATTTAAAAATGACAACTAGTTAGTATTTTAAGAAACTTTAGATCTTTTAACAATGTTTTTTGTAAATATGCCTTACACTTATTTTTTTGAATGCCTAAAACATTGTCTTTGACCCATATATAACTATAAAAAAACATGCTGTTTAGTTTTGCATGAAACCTGCATTACCTTTTTGTCTTCGTCGCATTTTAAATTCTTCCACAGGGTGACAAAAAACTCTTAAAAAGTGCAAATATCCCATATTATTGCCACATCCAATTTTGGTCAAATTAAAATGTGCAAAAGTGATTTTATATACATAAAAAGCACAATAAATCCAAGTTAAGTGTCTACTTTAATGTTTGAATCTATGGCACAAATAGCGCTTCCTTTATAAAGCGGTCACTCAGTTCATCGTGATCTCACAAAGTTACGTGATAATCGATTAAATTCTCTACGCTGCACAATGAGTCTCTTATTTACATCACATCTGCAGTTATAATGATTGAACAACACCTGAACAAAAACTCCAGCCATTTGAGCGGTGAAGGGATTCTAGCTGATAAGCAGCAGAAATATACAATAAGCAGATACAACTAAAATCTGGAATCTGAGGGAGCAAAAAAAATCTAAATACTGAGAAAATCTCCTTTAAAGTTGTTCAAATGAAGTTCTTAGCAATGCATATTACTAATCAAAAATGAAGTTTTGATATATTTATGGTAGGAAATGTACTAAATATCTTGATGGAACATGATCTTAATATCCTAATGATTTTTGTCATAAAAGAGAAATGTATAATTTTGATCCATACAATGTATTGTTGTCTATTGCTACAAATATACCTGTGTTACTCATGACTGCTTTTGTGCTGCAGGGACACATTTGTCTGGGATTAACTTTGCCCGACGCTGCAAATAAATAGAAAACTCTCTCCTAGAGCTCAAATCGTAACGCACTGGATAGTTATGACCAAATCTGCAATGAAATGCCATTATTACAGCTTTAACTGAGGGTGCTGTTGGTTTGGTTTGAACTGACCTGTGAAGACCTCCTGGAAGCTGCATGTGGAGCTCTGATTGGCGCTGGTTCTGAGCGTCTCCTCCGAGCAGCTGGTTTTGGACGGCAGCGGGCGGAGCTCCTCGGTCCAGTCTGCGGAGCGGCTGATGGGGCCGGTGGTGCTGTAGGAGCGCTGGCGCTGGACGCGCCTCCTCTGGGCTCGGTCTGGTCCGCGGCGGGTGGACAGCGGGCTGTGGGAGGGCGACGCCGCGGGTGAGCAGGAGGGCGAGCTCAGCTGGCGAGTGGTGGTTTTGATGTAGGACGTGCTGATGGGTGGATAGGGCTTGACCACAGACTTCAGCAGCCGTGTGGCCAGAGGACTCTCCGGAGGGAACGAAACGCTGCTCTTGCGCCGCTGGACGAGCTCCTCGATGACGGTGAGACACTCCAGTGAGCCTGCGGACCTGCTCCATTACCGGAAAAAATTAACACAATTATGAGTGGGCCATATGACCAAAACTTTAAATAAGTGATTTAAAGATAGTGATATTTGGACCACAAAGAGTCATAAGGGTCAATTTTTTTAAAATTGAGATTTATACATCATCTGATAAGCTGAATAAATAATCTCTCCATTGATGTATGGTTTGTTATGATAGGACAATATTTGTCTGAGATACAACTATTAGAAAATCTGGAATCTGAGGGAGCAAAAAAATCTAAATATTGAGAAAATCTCCTTTAAAGTTGTTCAAATGAAGTTCTTAGCAATGCATATTACTAATCAAAAATGAAGTTTTGATATATTTATATAGAAAATTTACAAAATATTTTCAAGGAACATGATCTTTACTTAATATCCTGTAAAGAAAAATCTATAATTTTGACCCATATGAATGAAGTATTGAACCCTTACTGGCAGAGAGCATTATTCACTGTCAGCAATTTAATTACTTATTCACTTTTTAAAACCATGAAGCCAACATCAAGGCTATTTTCATGGGGATCTCAGAATAAATTACACAAGGTATACAATTAACAAAAAGTTATAAAAGACACTAGATAAAAATTCTAAAACACATTCTGGTGATACATTTTTAAATACATCAAATTATGCCTTTTAAATATTTAACTCTTTCCCCACCAAACACTGAATTTTCCGGGTTTCCATGTTTTCACTGTTATTCACTAGGACGCATCTCCTGAATGAGTCTAGAACGTGTCGATCAAAATCACAGACCAGGATGTAGCATACGCATATGAAAAATAATGTGATCATCAACACTAACCATCATCAACAATGAAAACTGCCTAATGTTTCAGAGTGAAATGTGGATCCAGAAAGTGTTAAAGGCCTGTGAAGCTTTGGGATACTGATGGAAGACATCTACTGCAGCTCTGCTTTGATAATATTACTGAATATGATCCAGATGTAGTATTTGATAAAAATGCAATTTTCTCAGATTTTTGCTCAAAATGTTTTTTTTTTTTTATGAAATCTACCTACATTCAAGTGTTGATAAAAAAAAAGCTAGAATAAAACTCTGATCTTTACTTTGATGCATTGCATGTTCAGATATTCTTACAACAAAATATTCTGGAGGGCATGATAATATTTTAGTGAAAATCAGCAAAAACTCTGACAGTGGCTGGCAACTTTTTTCAGAAACGCTGGCAGGGAAAGAGTTAAATGCACAGTTTTGACTGCTCTACCTGAGGTCAGACGCTGTATCTGTGCTGGGAGGCGAACGGTCATCTTCCACGGCCTCCACGGCGCTTTCGAACGACGCTGTCAGGTCCGGGAAGCTTGTGGTGCTGTATGTAGGAGCAACCGCTGGAGGAGGAGAAGGAAGAGGGGCCTCGGGCTCTTTTGTGACCGTTTCCACGGCGACCGGAGCACAAAGGGCCTCCTCTGAGAGCCCGTTCACAGCTGGCTCCTCCCCAGGGAGCACAATCACGTTTTTTTCCACTTTAGGAATGGCTTCTAGTACGGTGAACGGCTCTGAGTCGGGGGTGGGAGTGTTTTTAGCATCTCCGGTTTGTTTGCACTCCCAGGGAATCTGGACAGAGCCGAGCATCACGCTCTGCTTCAGACGGATGGCCTGCTGGATGTCAGCCAGCAGATCCTCCTGCTCCGCAGCTGAGTGGAAGCTGTACATATCCGTATCGGATCCAGAGCTAGCCACCTTCTTCTCCTCCAGACGAGGATGCTCGGGCTCGGCGTCCGAATGTCCGAGCTCATCTCCGGAGAGATCGGGCGTCTTATTGCACAGCGACGGAGCGCTGTCCAGTTCATCCAGCGATGCTGCATCCTCTTTGGATCCGCTCAGAAAGCTTTTAGCCTTGCTCTGCTGCTTGCGCTTGCGTATGTGAGGGAACACTGAGGATCTGTCGGATTTGTTTTTCTTCTTCCCTCCCTCCCCTCGTGGCTTCTTCCCTTTCTTTGTGCCGTCGTGAGCCGCGGTTTCATCCGCCGCACCTTCGGAGCGCTTTGGCTTTCCATCCTGATTGCCCATGATGAGCGGCTCTCTCACGCCATGACGGCTTGGCGGTCTGCGTCTGCGCAAGCAGAGGGTTGACTCACTCTCGCTCTCGGAGGACGACGATGATGACGAGGAGAGGAGAGTGATGGAGGAGGAGGCTGTGATGAAAGAGAGCAGCTCACTGTCCTCCTCTCCTCTGCAGAAGGAGGGGTAGAGAGGGACGTCTGCGTCTGCGTGGGGGAGGCAGTACTGCTGCCGCCTGCCCAGACTCAACGCCTCCAGCAGCTTCTGCCTGAACCCTGCAGTCTCCGGCATCTGCATCGCGACACACACTCTCACACACACCAGCTGCAGCACACACACACACACACACACACACACACACACACACACCAGTTGAGAAAACTGTTCAATGCAAGCAGAAATAAATCGTATTATGACTAAGCAATACATTAGCTTTGTAAAATTATTATTTTTTTCCTGTCTGACACATTTGACACCCTGCAGCACAGAAGCAGTCATCAGTAGCACAGGTATATCTGTAGCAATAGACAACAATACATTGTATGGATCAAAATTATACATTTCTCTTTTATGACAAAAATCATTAGGATATTAAGATCATGTTCCATGAAGATATTTAGTAAATTTCCTACCATAAATATATCAAAACTTTTTGATTAGTAATATGCATTGCTAAGAACTTCATTTGAACAACTTTAAAGGAGATTTTCTCAATATTTAGATTTTTTTGCTCCCTCAGATTCCAGATTTTCTAATAGTTGTATCTCAGACAAATATTGTCCGATCATAACAAACCATACATCAATGGAAAGATTATTTATTGTATAAATCTCAATTTCACAAAATTGACCCTCATGACCGGTTTTGTGGTCCAGGGTCACGCTTGGTTTCAGCGGAGCTGTTCAGTGAACTGTTATTTTAGTATCATTGAGATACTCTTGTTGTTTTGTTAACATTTTGAATTGGTTTTATTCTTATATTTACTGCTTATGTATTTTTTTTCTTTATATTTTCTGCATGTGTTTATTTATATTGCTTTTAATGTTAAATTGTGTTGGTTTGTGTCATTTTTATTAGTTTCTGTTGTTTTTAAATATTGTTCTTTCAGTTTGAGCTATTTATATATTTATATATAGTACATCAAGATAAATGAGATGGAAATGAGAAATATTGCTATGGGGAGTAGCTGAAATATTTTTATATTTAAGTTAGCATTTATTTTATTTCAAATAACACTTTTTTATGGCTTTAGTTGTATATTTAACTATAACAACCCTGGGCTAAATATAAATTTATTAAATTACAACAAAAGCTCAAAAAATGAAAAACTTAGGAGTGTAAAAAAAAGTATTAGTTTAGGTAATATAAATATAATTTATATTCTGTGATGTTTGCGCATGCGTCTTATTTTAAGGATTTTTAGCCATTTTCACTGAAAGACATACTTTTGTGCTGCAATTATTTAATTTCTTATCTACTGCAAAATTAAACATGCTGCAGTTCTATCCAGTGCAATCAGAAATTATTACTATGACTAAGAAATAAGGAAGAATTAATAACCGGTGTATTGAGCAGCTGATTATTTGAAGGTTTAATATAATCTGACAATAATCCAGAAACTCTTAATGAACGCAAACTCAACAGCAGTGTTTCTGCACTGACACAAACCAGTTAATTTATATATATATACACATCATACATACATACATACATACACACACACGTATACATAAAGGAAAAATTTTAGATTTATATATAAAATAAATATAATATAGATTACACACAATAATAAACACACACACACACACACACACACATACATACATACATAGAAAAAAATGATTCATAGAATTTACTACATTTGAAAGGTAAGTGGTTGCAATCAATTTATTTTAGCTACATTTAAATAAATTTAGTTGACTAACTTTCAACATTTTTATTTTTTATTAAATGTAACTAAAATAAATTGTTTGCGACCACTTACCTTAAAAACATGTTTTTCAGTGTGTTTATATATATATATATATATATAAAAACACGACTATAATGTCTTACAGTCACCCAGAAATAATAAAAGAAAACAGAATTGAACTCACTTCTGTAGAGCTCTAGTGATGCATGTGAATCTGAAATCAGCTCAAATTCAGCTGAATCTAGTCATTTCAAAGACGCTCAAATCTGTTTCGTGATTAAAACATCAAGAAAATCTTCTGTGACATTAAACCTGACTCGCTATCAATACAAACAACTCGATTTATGCTGTTCCTCTGGCCGAACTCGAATGAAAGCCGTGTGTTTGTGTTTGAGAGTGTGTGTGTGTGTGTGTGTGTGTGTGCATCTTTCCCGCCGGCAGGTTTTAATTGGACACCTGTGCTGTGCGTCACCTGACGCACGATTCCTGCGGCGACAGCGACACCCAGCGGCCGCTTCCAGGCATTACACACAGAACACCTTTCAGCGCTCGACAGTGACGCTTGTCCGGGAGAACTGAGTGTTTTGGACGGCCAAGTGAAAGAGAAATGTACTTGCCCAATCGGACAAGTAACTTAAAAAAGTCAATACCAAAAACAATAATAACTGCCTTTAGTTGTGATATAGCCATTGTTATAGGGGTGTGCAATATATATCGTTTGAGATAATTTCGTAATTGTTGTTTTATCGAGTGTACTGCAGTGCACGCATACATTACTTACAGAAGTCCAGGTGCGTTTCACTGCATGATTCAGTATTACCATGCATGAAGAATGATCAGAAAATTCAAGATATGGGAGAAGAAAATTTATATATTTATATAATTTCATATAGTTTCACACGAAGATCGAGCACCATTTTTTTTTTGCTCTAAAAACCATCATGATTACTAATGTGAACAGTTCAATAAACAAGAACTTAACATTAAGAGACTTACGTTTTAGACACCATATTTAGTGTTTTTGCGCTATTTCAACAACAATAATAATTCCAAACACAGCCACAGCACTGTTCTGCATCTCTGAGCAACATGATGGTGATTCGTTCCTGAATGAATCAATCAATCACTCGTTTAAATGAATCGGTTCAGTCGCAATGACTCACTTCTCAACAGTGACTTGATGCCACCTACTGGTGGTTTTAATTTCACATTTACAGTATTTTTAAATTTTTTAAATAATTTCAAATATCAGTTTTCATCGTTTTATGAATCAAACCATTATTTATTCATGTGTAACTGCAGATTAAAGCATTCCATGTCCCTCAGAGCTGCATTAACAGGTAAATATATCTGTTCCTCTTCAGACGCAGCTTCTGTGTTTCCTCTGCACTGCAAAGATGCATTTTGTTGATATTTTTGCTGATTTTATTAGTTTGGTAACAGCCCAAATGTCTTATTATACTATTTGTCTGATTAAATTGAACTCTAATTTAAAAAATAAATAAATGTAAGTTTGAAAATTAATACATATAAAAATATATATATAGCATTTTATTTTTAAGTTTAATATAAAATAATTGTATTTGTAATTAATACTCCCTTTTTATTTTAAAATATAACAGTATTATCACACTTTATTATTTTTTTTCATTATTTTATTTAAAAAGAAAAATCTAACTAAATAAACTAAATGTGTTTTGTATAGCTACAATAAATAATTATATTTATAACTCAATTAAAAAATATATATAATAAAAATAAATAAAGTGTGTGTGTGGGGGGGGGGGTGTCTGTGATTGTGTGTGTGTGTGATGTGTGTGTGTGTGTGAGGGGGGTCTGTGATGTGTGTGTGTGTAGGGGGAGGTGTCTGTGATTGTGTGTGTGTGTGTGTGTGTGTGTGTGTGTGTGTGATGTGTGTGTGTGTGTGAGGGGGGGTCTGTGATGTGTGTGTGTGTGTGTGTGGGGGGGGTGTCTGTGATTGTGTGTGTGTGTGTGTGTGTGATGTGTGTGTGTGTGTGAGGGGGGTCTGTGATGTGTGTGTGTGTGTGGGGGGGTGTCTGTGATTGTGTGTGTGTGTGTGTGTGTGTGTGTGATGTGTGTGTGTGTGTGAGGGGGGGTCTGTGATGTGTGTGTGTGTGTGTGTGGGGGGGGTGTCTGTGATTGTGTGTGTGTGTGTGTGATGTGTGTGTGTGTGTGTGAGGGGGGTCTGTGATGTGTGTGTGTGTGTGGGGGGGGTGTCTGTGATTGTGTGTGTGTGTGTGTGTGATGTGTGTGTGTGTGTGTGAGGGGGGGTCTGTGATTGTGTGTGTGTGTGTGGGGGGGTGTCTGTGATGTGTGTGTGTGTGTGGGGGGGTGTCTGTGATTGTGTGTGTGTGTGTGTGATGTGTGTGTGTGTGTGAGGGGGGTCTGTGATGTGTGTGTGTGTGTGGGGGGGTGTCTGTGATTGTGTGTGTGTGTGTGTGTGTGATGTGTGTGTGTGTGTGAGGGGGGGTCTGTGATGTGTGTGTGTGTGTGTGTGGGGGGGGTTGGTGAATACTGGTGTGACTACTTTTACAAGAATATCAATCTGTGTAAAAAAAAAAACAGCACTGGATAAATGTATCAAATATTTAGCACCTCATACAAAATATATAACCACAAAAACACAGTTGGCTTTATTGAACATCTCAGTAAAGACAAAACTCATATAATCTTGAACAGCAGTTTATAATTTATCACTCCCAGTGCTATAGTAATCAATATAAAGATGTATATTATCCTGAATAAAGAAACAGTGAACCAAAGTGTTTCAGAAAGTGTCTTACGCTATAATAAATAAGGTTTATATTATTTTTTAGGGATTTTATTATGACCACTAGAGGGAAGTGTAACTCTATATTTGATCTGAACTCTTGTAAAAACCTCCATTTTTAGAGATTTTAACTTCTGAAGTCAGAATCACATAAACAACAGTACTGTATCTGAACAATCAGAACCATCTGTTGCTGTTACAGCAGTGTAATATACATGACATGATCACTGATCGAGGGATCTTTTACTCCAAACATACTGGAAAAACAACAAATATTCACAGGACAGACAGATATTATCAGGCAGTCGTTCAAATCTCTGTCAAAAATACACTTTTTATCAAGAGGAAATCTGAAATACCCCATAATCAGAGATTTAGTTTATTTTCAGAGTCATATACATGTTTTTGAGGGCATATTGTTTTCTAACCATATAAAAACACGCCATATTTATTTATTTGAAATCAACGCCACTCCATCTTGGTTTCACATTCAAACACAACCTGAACTACATAATCTGACAGAAACAGGCACTAAACTCCCAACCAGATATGCATAGAACACAATAATCAAATATTACATATCACAAATAAAAGAGGAATTCATTATTGATCATTTTCCTCCCACATTGTACATTTATAGAGTTTTTTTTTTTGCCACAGAGACTCCTGAACCAGCTTGAAGTTGTTTTTGCACAAATTTTCCGCAGTTAAAACATAAAAAAGAGGATAAAATCCTGCTGAACTGCTCAAACGTGTGTCATGAAACAGCAGCATTTGTTCAGTGAGGTCACGACTGAACTTAGTTCAACTAGCCAAGTGCACACTAAAAATGGCCAAGTGCACACTAAAAATGGCCAAGTGCACACTAAAAATGGCCAAGTGCACACAACAAGACAGAAGGACATTTAACACTCACAGCTTTGTGTCATATTGGTTTACACCCATTTACGTTTATGCAACTGGCAGACACTTTTATCCGTTGCATTCAAGGTCTACATTTTATCTGTTCATGCATTCCCTGGGATTCGAACCCATAACCTTGCTGTTGCAAGCCATTTACATTTATGCATTTGACAGATGGTTAAATCCAAAGTGACTTGCATTGCATTTAAGGTCTACATCGGATCAGTTCATGCATTCCCTGGGAATCAAACCCATGATCTTAGTGTTGCAAGTGCCATGATCTACTGTTCGAGCTACAGGAATGCATACTACGCAACTGATCCACAATGCAGAAATCACAAGATCATTTCCTCCCCGACTGAATCCCAGTATGAGTTCTCAGACTGCAGGAGGGTTTTGCACTTGTTTTTACACTGATTTGCACAGAACAGGAAAAAGAAGCCAAAAACCAGGGATGCGATGGCGTTTAAGGAGACGTGGGCAGCAGGTTGTTTTTGGCTCCGTCTTCCCACGGCCTCGCCCTCCGCTGGCGCTGCTTCACGCTCTCGCCGGTTTACTGGCTCCTTTCTGCTCTCAGGGGGTTAAAAGTACAGAGGAATCGTTCTTTTAATCTCAATATTTTACACAAGTATCTAGCCAATGATTTATTTGAAATAAAAAAGTTTCAACATTTAATTGTACTTCAGTACTTGCATTAGACATTACAACTTCAGGTTGCAGTCTGGAGTTTTTTGCTGCCATCTCACAAATTAAACTTTATTACAATAGTCTGCTTAGGACATTATACTAACTATAAGTAACTTTGCAACTGCATGTCAACTAACTCTCATTAGAGTATTAGACTGTTTGGTTAGGGTTAGCAGAATAAGTTGACATACTTGCAAAAATACTTATCAGTAGACTATCTGTTGTGTTAGCAGATATTCAGCAGACCATCTACTAATACTCTAATGACTGCTAGTTGACATGTATTTGCAAAGATACTTATAGTTGGCACAATGTCTAAAGTGGACTATGGAAATAAAGTGTTACCCTAAAAACATGAAGTGCTTTGGTTTTGTAGTGTGCACTTGACTTAAAGTGGAAATACATTTTTAAAACATTCACGAGGGCGAAATCAGACCCAGTAGAAGTTCGTTTCAGCAGTAAAACAGTACAAAATCACAGAGAACCACGACTTGGAGCATCACAAAACACCCACATAAACTCCAATGAAACACATAAACCAGATCAGTGAATGTGATAGGGATAGTTCACCCAAAAATGATAGTATTTTCTTCATACTATGGAGGTAAGTGGCTAGCAGCTATTTTTTGGTTCCCAACATTCTTCAAAATATCTTCTTTTTTGTGTTCAGCAGAAGACAGAAAGCTTTGAGGGTGTGTAAATAATGACAGAATGATCATTTTTGGGTGAACTCTTCCTTTAGCATTAAATTAAAGTCAGAATGAAACCTATTGTATGTACATTATGAGCCAAACCTGTGAGAGAATAATGTAGGGTTGGACAAAGTGATTGATTTAACCCTCTGGTGTTGTTCATTTGGGAGTCAAAACTGACCGGAGGCCATAATCGTGTAAAAATTTTAATTTAGCTAAATTAATATACTGTATTTAATTTCAATATAGTTTTTTTTATTTAATATTTTGTATTTTGAGTGTGTTTCATGTTACTAATTAATATCCATATCTAAATTATGGACTATTTTCTGTATAAATGTAAAAAATAAATCATTTAAAAATAACAATTCTCTAAAAAAAAATTCATTAATGCAGTATTTAAGTAAAAAATAGAGCAAAAGTATTTAAAATTTATTGAATTGAGGCAGATGTGTTCCACATTGTGGAAAAAATAAAGAAATAAAATCATCTGTAATACCATGGAGTAGCCATTAGATGCCAGTATAGTCCTATATATTCAGTGCTGTGTAATCCTTAGTTACTGAGCAGTGTTTCAGGCATAATTACTTAAGTTTTGTCACCTCTTTATTGCTGTGCACTTTTTTCTGCATTGTGGCTTATTTCTAGATTGTACACACAAAAACATTTCCCATTCATTTCCTATGGCGGTCATTTTTGACCGTGAACACAAATGGTACTATTTTTTTTTTTTACGACCATTTAGCTTTTTCAAATCAAGTCCTTTTTTTTTTTTTTTTTTGAGGTCACATAGCAACTGGTACAAAAGTCACAGAGTTTCTGATAAAATAGAGATTTTTTAAATTTCCAAACATTTTTTTTTTCGGTCTAAAATGCCCGAACAACACAAGAAGGTTAAAAAAAACATGAGCCCTTAAATACCGCATGTCCCACCCGACTCTCTGTTTCAGTAGAAAATAAGTCAACACAGGAAAGAATACGTCTCATTTGCGTAGTTTTATCTGCACAGGGTGCAGCAGATATATTTAGTGGATGATTCTGAAGTCACACAATCCATCGTGTCCGGCTTTAACTGAGGCACCTATAAACTAGTGACGGGCAACGATTAATCGCATACAAAATAAAAGTTTTTGTTTATATATGTGACCCAGGACCACAAAACCAGTCATAAGGGTCACTTTTTTGAAACTGAGATTTATACATCATCTGAAAGCTGACTAAATAATCTTTCCATTGATGTATGGTTTGTTATGATAGGACAATATTTCAAGATATATATAATACATCGAGATTAATCGTTGCCCAGCACTAATATAAACATGAATACTGTACAGCCCTTCAGAAACGATGCACAAAGTTCCTCTAGTTCTCCGCGGGACTCTGTTTCCGGTAAGCGGCCGCGGGCTGCCTCTGCTGGAGCTGCGGCTTGTTGGGTTTGTTCGTCCGACGCCAGCGACACAGCAGGATAGATCTGAAGGTGGTGCGAAAGGTCTTGTTGCAGAGCGCGTAACACATGGGGTTGACGGTGCTGTTGACGTAGCACAGCCAGTATCCCAGAGCCCACAGCGTCTCGGGGATGCACGCGTTGCAGAACACGTTCACCAGGACCATGATGTTGTACGGCGTCCAGGTGATGATGAAGGCCAGGAGGATGGCGCTCAGCGTCTGCGCCGCTTTCTTCTCTTTCACCAGAGAGACCTTCTTGCGCTTGTTGACCTGCGTCTTGGCGAAGCGTTTGCCGTCTTTGGCGTTGGGCTGATCTTTGGATGCTTTGGAGTCCAATCCCTTTCTGGAAGGTTTCGTGTCTTGGTGGAGGTTCTCGGAGATCGAGTACATGGCTTCTCCATCTTCCTCCTCCTCCTCATCTGATAGGTCGACGGATGCGGCGGTTTCGTTATTATTCCAGCTATCGCTGCTTGAGCGGTCCGTCTCGCTGCCGTGACTCTTCCGAGCTTTCCGACTCAACGGCCAGAACCAAAAACGCCCTGTTTTGGTTCTCCCCGAGCTTCTCTGGTGGAGCTCGTTACTGCTGTGACTGCGTGAGCTTCCCGGATTCCCCACACTGTAAAAATTAATCATGAATCAATGAATCAATAGTGTGTATATTTTATTAAAGATATCTTGGTTCAGTGTTGTATAGAAAAAAATTGAGAACTTTTCACTAAGAGATAAGTTAAGATAAGATAAGGAGACACAGTTCTTCTGGATTTAGTCTCAGTTTGTTCTGTTTCTTCATGTCATTCAGACAGACTGATGATGATCAGATCAGATCTCACTGGATTATTACAATTAATGGCTAAATGAATGTTTGGGAATTACTGCTGTCAAACGATTAATCGTGATCAATCGCATCCAAAATAAAAGTTTCTTGTTTGCATAATATATGTATGTGTACTATGTATATTTAATATGTATATATAAATACAAACACATGCATGTATATATTTAAGAAAAATATGCTATGTTTATATATTAAATATATTTATATATAATACTGGATAGGAATATAAATCTATTAGTGCTGTAAAACGATTAATCGCGATTAAACGCATCTAAAATAAAAGTTTTTGTTTGCATAATATGTGTGTGTGTACTGTGTATATTTATTATGTATATATAGTATAAATACACACACATACAGTATATATTTTGAAAATATTTACATGCATTTACATGTCCATATTTACAGGTACATCTAAAAAAAATAGAATATCGTGAAAAAAATGCATTTTTTTGTAACTTATTTCAAAAAGTGAAACTTTCATATATATTTTAGATTCATTACATGTAAAGTAAGACATTTAAAAAAAAAAAGTTTTAATTTGGATGATTAGAGCTTATAGCTCATGAAAGTCAAAATCCAGTATCTCAAAATATTAGAATATTTCCTAAGATCAATCAAAAAAAGGATTTGCAAAGCAGAAAAGTTGCTTAAAGTATGTTCAAAAATCGACTGTTTCTCATCTTTCTCTTGAAAATATACCATAGATTGGGGTTCAGGTCAGGCATGTTGGCTGGCCAATCAAGCACAGTAATATCATGGTCAGCAAAGCACTTGGAAGTGGTTTTGGCAGTGTGGGCAGGTGCTAAAGTCCTGCTGGAAAAGCAAATCAGCATCTCCATAAAACATGTCAGCAGATGGAAGCACAAAGTGCTCCAAAATCTCCTGGTAGACGGCTGCATTGACTCAGGACTTGATAAAACACAGTGTACCAACACCAGCAGATGACATGGCAGCCCAAATCATCTCTGACTTCAGAAACTTCACACTGGACTTCAAGCAGCTTGGGTTCTGTGCCTCTCCACTCTTCCTCCAGACTCCAGACCTTGATTTCCAAATGAAATGCATAATGTACTTTCATCTGAAAAGAGGACTTTGGAGCACTGAGCAACAGTCCAGTTATTTTTCTCCACAGCCCAGGTAAGATGCTTCTGACGTTGTCTCTGGTTCAGAAGTGGCTTGGTAGCTCTTTTCCTGAAGACGTCTGAGCGTGGAGACTCTTGATGCACTGACTCCAGCTTCAGTCCACTCCTTCTGAAGCTCTCACAAGTGTTTGAATCAGCTTTGCTTGACCATATTCTCAAGCTCTATTCTCACCTTTTCCTACCCAATTTCTTCCTTCCAGTCAACTTTGCATTTAATATGCTTTGATACAGCACTCTGTAAACAGCCACAGCTTTCAGTAATGACCCTCTGTGTCTTACCCTCTTTGTGGAGGGCGTCAATGTTCATCTTCTGGATCATTGCCAAGTCAGCAGTCTTCTCCATTATTGTGGTTTCAAAGAACAAGAGATACCCAGAATTTATACTGTAGGGATGGTCATTAATTGAAGCTCAAATGTAAATATTCTAATATTTTGAGATACTGACTTTTGACTTTCATGAGCTGTAAGCTCTAATCATCAAAATTAAAACAAAAAAACTTTTGAAATGTCTTACTTTACATGTTATGAATGCAAAATATATATGAAAGTTTTTGAAATAAGTTACAAAAAAATGCAGTTTTTCACAATATTCAAATTTTTTGAGATGCACCAGTATATTCATATAATTTATATTATAAAAATATTGAATATATAAAAATAATTGTTTTCTCTGAAATATATACATGCATGTGTGCGTATTTATATATACATAATAAATATATACAGTACACATACATATATTATGCAAACAAAAACTTTTATTTTGGACGCGATTAATCGTTTGACAGCACTAATCGAAAAGTAAACTGATATTTCCTACTGACACACTACCGCAAAACATAGAAAGAACAAACTTCAAACCATTTTTAGCTGGTGAAAATATGTAATATATATGTATATGTATATATGTAATAAAACGTGTAATATTCAGAGGCGGACAGTAGTGAAGTATTTTTACTGTACTCAAGTCAATCTAAAAAGTATCTGTAGTTTATCAGTGTTTTTCTTTGGAAAACTTTACTGCATTACATTTAATAAATAAAATAAATAAAAGTTGTTGTTTTTTACCTTTAATACTTAAGAACATTAAAAACGTAGTACTTTCTTGTACTCAAATAAAACTTTGAATTACTTTTACTTGAGTAAAATTAAGAACGTACTAGATTTCTAATGTAATTAAGTATTAAATTATATTTAATATGAAACGTAGTGCAGTAAAAAGTACAATATTTTGCGTTGGAATGTTGTGAAGTAAAAGTTTTCTAAAGCAAAACACTGATAAAGTACAGACACTTGAAAAATGTCCTTTTAAAGCAGAGTAAAATACTTCACTACTGTCCGCCTCTGGAGATATTAGCTGTTTCCATCCAAAGATTCAAATTAAACTTATGCGCAAAACTGAAATATCGCATAAAATATTTGCGAATAAAGCACCGTTTCCGAGTCAAAGAGAACAAAATCGTCACTTCCTGATAAACTGCCACTAAATATATCACTAAGAAAACTAGGAGAAGCCACTGAATATAATAATTTTCATATATGATCAATTACTTGTGGCTCAGAGCGAGCAGACGAAACACAATAAATGCCATCAATGCTTTCGGAGGCGGATGCTGCTGTTTGGGAACGCAGTCGTTTAAGACAATTATACAGAAATACTTTGACGACAGACTTGATGACAACATATCAATGCTGTGAACGAGATCGGTCCACTGCTAGTCAAGTCATCCTGTCTCATAGAGCAAAGTCACATGACTTTTCCTCAGGAATTTATTCGGTTTCCATTGTAGTTTATGTGCATTTTTTCTTATCTGATAAAAAGTTACTCAAATGTGCGCATTAGTTTTCTATGCACTTTTTTAGAATTTATGCACATCTTTTTTTATCCCATTTTCCAAAATGCGCATAAAAATGGTGGATGGGAACATAGCTAATGTCTCAATAAGTAGATAGCTCATACCATTTTTGCACAGGTTCCTCCGGACTCCCCTGGTTCCCTGAACCCTTGAGTTCGGCGAGCTCCTTGGAGCGGTTCTCCGTCTCCTTGTAGATCCGCCAGTAGAGGACGGTCATGATGGTCACAGGCAGATAGAAAGCAGCGATCGCGGTGCAAAAAGTGGTGATCGGCTCCGAGAGGAACTGGATGTAGCATTGGTTCGGAGGAACCGTCCGCTCCCCAACGAAATACTGCCAGAAGAGGATAGCCGGTGCCCAGAGGATGAAGGAAATGGACCAGGCCAATCCAATCATGGTCATGGCTCGCTTAGTGGTCCGTTTGGCTCTGTAGGTCAGCGGACGGGTGACGGAGAAATACCGGTCGAAGCTGATGACCAGCAGGTTCATCACTGAAGCATTACTGGCTACATAATCAATGGCCAGCCACAGATCGCAGGCCCAGTTCCCAAGCGCCCAGCGGCCCATGATTATATACGTAGTGTAGAGGTTCATCGAAAGCATGCCGATGATGAGGTCTGCGAACGCCAGGCTGAGCAAATAATAGTTATTCACTGTCTTTAACTGCTTGTTGACTTTAAAGGACACCAGGACCAGGATGTTCCCGGTGATGGTGACTAAAGAAAGCGAGCCG
>NC_136760.1:28751464-28776464 GCF_936440315.1 Barbus barbus
AAAAAAAAAAAAAAAAAAAAATATATATATTTTTAAATTCAATAAAGAGTTCTGATCCATGAAGCACACCAACCAGATCTATATGAATTATGAACTTGAAATAGATAAATCATTCGAACAAACGAATGAATGAAAGAATAAATATTGCATTGTTGACATCCTCAAATAAAAATGTACGGTACAATATATAACTATTGACATATACTGATTATTAGTAAAATAATTTGATTAAAATAGTATGTTTTAATTTACTGTAGAATATTCAGACATTCAGAACAGTACAAAGACAATGATATGACTACATTGTTCAAGCTTCACTGAAGTGAAGGAAAGTTAAAGTAAGCAAATAAGTGAAAGTTGTCTACTTCCTTTTCCTGGAGTGATTTCTGTTTCCGTGGTAACCATCAGGATAATGTAGTTCTGTGCAAATGAGGCTATTAAACATGATTCTTCAGAAGTTGAAATCACATTGACTTGAGTCAGAAGCATCTCTCATCACTCATGTGGGTCCGTGAGGAAGGTTTATGTGATTGTGTTCAAAATCTATTTCTCTGTAGAGAGAACGAATCAGATTTCTGCTTCTGAAGACGACTATAGATTCATCAGCCACTCCGAAGGCCTTTATTAACTGACCTCAAACAGACAAATACAGTCCTTTTCCTTTACTGAATCTGTCTGAAAATATACACCATTCAAAGGTTTGGAGGCAGTAAAATATATTTCTTCGTCAAGGATGCATTAAATTGATCAAAAGTGTCAGTAAAGACATTTCTAATGTTACAAAAGTTTTCTGTTTCAAATAAATGCTGTTCTTTGAACTTTCTATTCATCTGTGAATCCTGAAAAATAAAATGCATCACAGTTTCCATAAAAATATTGTGCAGCACAACTGTGTTCAACATTAATAATAATCAGAAATGTTTGTTGAGCAGTAAATCAGTATATTATTATGATTTCTGAAGATCATGTGACACTGAAGACTGGAGTAATGATGCTGAAAATACAGCTCTGATCACAGAAATACATTACAGTTTAACACATATTCACACAGAAAACAGCTGATTTACATTCTAATAATATTTCACAATTTTTACTGTATTTTTGATCAAATAAATGCAGCCTCGGTGAGCAGAAGAGACTCTTTGAGAAACATTAAAGCGCTGGACTGAACTTATTAATGTGGTTTGATTGACAGCTGAGTGTCAAAAGATCAAGTCCATGTCTATTTCAAAAGAACTTGAGTTTAACAGTTGAACAAAAACAACGTTAATAACTAAAGATCTTGTATTATTTGCCGCAGATTTATTTATAAAAAGACAATGTTTCTCCTGTCAGCGGAGAGACAGAATGAAAATATCTGAAGTGTTTATTTGCGATGTTGGTTAATATCATATAAACACTGATGGGCTTTGGAATGAGGATTTATTTATCTAATCAGCTATTACTCATAAAGATCATGGCGAACCGTCAAACATTCTGTTCTACTGAGAAACGACAATGAGAAATTATTATTAGAAGATATTTGGCTTCATTTTTCCTGAAACTCTGCACTTTGAGTTAGTTGCAGCAAAAACAAACGCTTTCCATCGCTCTCAAAAACCAGCACTAAACCACCATAAACCAGTCTAGACCAGCATCTCAGAGCTCTTCTTAATGTTTGATGGTGTATTTTTTACCCAAAAGCACTGTGATCTAGAGCTCGTGCAGACACACTAAAATCTCAGAGAAACCGCGTGGACTTTGGCAGCGCTCTTGGAAACAGAAATAATTCTGATTTGCACATTAACTGTGAATCTCTCCCCCGCCTGGAACATCGTTTACTTTCACTGACATTACACGAGACAAGCGTCTCAGAGGGCAGAAACATGGATACGACTCTCTGCAGATGAAGAGATTCCTTCAAATGATTTGCAGGCTACATATGCAATATAATAACAGAGTGTTTCATAAACACGCACTCATCTATCCTGACCTCTGGTCTCCAGCATCAGCAGCAGGACAGATGTGATCGTTAATTCTGCCGCTCTAATAATAATAATAATGCAGGAAATCATGATGCATGTCAGACCTCCACCTGCTCATTTACAGAAATAAACACACACCACATACTAGAAACACACACACGCTTCTTTACTGTGAAATACAGAAATGCCACAAAAAAACCTCATAAACACACACTCAATTGACATTGGCATTTTTTTTAAACAAGCAATACATAAGCAAGGTCATAATTATTAAAGATTTATCATTTAATTCATTTGACTTTTTTTGAAGCCGTAAATAAAACAAATAAGAGCTGACAAATGATTAATCGCATCCAAAATAAAAGTTTTTGCTTGCATAATATATATATATATATATGTGTGTTCGGTGTATATTTATTGTATGTATATACTGTATAAATACACACACATACAGTATATATTTTTAAAAACTGCTGATGTCCATGAGAGGATTCTCAACAAAATATAAAAAATTAACATTTTGTTTATGATTATATTTATTTGTCCAATTACATTTGAGCCCCTGAAAATGGGGGGAGTGTGTATAAAAATGGTTGTAATTCCTAAGCATTTTATGTTCTATTTTTTTAAAACCCTTGAATTAAACCTTAAAGTCTGCACTTCAATTTCATCTTGATTGTTTCATTTTAACTCTATTCTGGTGGCATACAGAACCAAAATGATGAAAATTGTGTCAGTGTCCAAAGATATATGGACCTACACTGAAAAAAATCATTCATTGAATTTACTATTTTTTTTAAGGTGGTTGCAATCAATATATTTTAGCTACATTTTTAATAAACAAATTTAGTTGACTAACTTTCAACTAAATTTGTTTATTTAAATGTAGCTAAAATATATGTATAAGTCAGTGCATGAGTTCTGGGGCCTTTTATGAATGTTTTATGGTGTTTTTGAGATGATAGAGGTCTGTGGCGTGTGTTTTCTCACCGTATCTCCTGATTAAAGCTCATGTGCTCCGTCAGACACTGAAAAACAGCAGTGAAATCATTCAGATCATCCCATCATGCATGTCACATTCACTGAGCTCCGTTTAATTCACATTACATTCACATAATAGTGAGCTCAGCATCTGCCGTCAGCGTTTGTCCTTTAACTGCAAAAGAATCAGAGAATATTCTCATGCCTTTCAGTAGGTTTACTCGGCTCTTGAAACATGCATTAATCGTCCTGTTATCTACAGCATCTCTAAACATTGGGAGGGTTTTGAGAGCTGCGCTTTGGCACACAGGTGAGATGGGAATGGGATTAAAGCTCTGGTTCAGAATGATAACGGCAGCCGGAAACATCACACACAACTCCAATCATTCACATTCACACACTCAATCACAGCACAAACACACACTCAATCACAGCACAAACACACACTCAATCACAGCACAAACACACACAGCTCATGCTGTTCAACATCCAGCAAACTGCACAGTTACACTACTAATATTTACAGAGATAAAGAAAGATTCTATTATAGGTTTTAAAAAATATTTTGAATTAGTATTTATTTTAGTGCTGTCAAATGATAAATCGCGATTAATCTCATCCAAAATAAACGTTTTTGTTTACATAATATGTGTGTGTATTGTGTATATTTATTATGTATATAAAAATACACACATATACAGTGGCCTAATGGTTAGAGAGTCGGACTCGTAATCCAAAGGTTGTGGGTTCGAGTCTCGGGCCGGCAGGGATTGTAGGTGGGGGGAGTGAATGTCCAGCGCTCTCTCCACCCTCAATACCACGACTGAGGTGCCCTTGAGCAAGGCACCGAACCCCCAACTGCTCCCCGGGCGCCGCAGCATGGCTGCCCACTGCTCCGGGTGTGTGTTCACGGTGTGTGTGTGTGTGTTCACTGCTGTGTGTGTGTGTGTGTGTGTGTGTGTGTGTTCACTGCTGTGTGTTCACTGCACTGCTTTTTTTCAAAACTTTACACACAAATCCAAGAATTGCACACAAAATGTAAAATGCCTCACATCTCTTGCAAAATGAAGCGCTGCATTCAAAATATCACAAACACATCTCAAAAGCAAACATTTGCAAACACCTTCACCAGAATATTAATTCCTGTTAGATTTGTGTGTGTTACATAGAGAAGTGTGTGTTGTGTTTAGCAAAAAATGTTTTATGAAATTAAAAACTGAGTCAAAGGCTGAGAATTAGTGTCTGGTTTTGTAAGATGTAGTGTAAGATTTTATATGTAAGCAGCTGAAAAAAAAACAGTAAAAGGGGACAGATTTTGTACCTTTAGTAGAGTGTTGAGCATTTACAGTGAGTTTGCAGAGAGAATTAGGTGAGTATTTCATTCTGAAGCTGCTGAGACAGAATTACAGCCAAACTACAGCACGAGTGTGTGTGTGTGTGTGTGTGTGTGTGTGTGTGTGCGTGTACACAGCATGAGTGTGTGTGTGTGTGTCTGTGTTTGTGTGTGTGTGTACAGCACGAGTGAGTGTGTGTGTGTGTGTGTGTGTGTGTACACAGCATGAGTATGAGTGTGTGTGTGTGTGTGTGTGTGTGTGTGTGTCTGTGTGTGTGTCTGTGTGTGTGTGTGAGCGTGTGTGTGTGTGAGTGTGTGTGTGTGTGTGTGTGTTTCAGGCCTCCTCGCTCTGAGACTATTAAAGCTATGAATTGTTCTGAGTGTCTGGAGGTGTGGAGGAGCTCTCGAGTCTGTTCTGGACGGCAGGAAAAACAATGCTGAATTCAGATAATACAACTAAAAATATAACCCTATACAGTTATGATAACTCAATAAACAGACCGATCAACTTTAAAAGGAAAGAGAAACACTTCTCATATCTTCAGTCGTGACTCCAGTCAAACTGTACAGCAGAAATTCATCCATCATGTGGTCAAATCTAGTCAAAAATCAACTAAACATCAACAAAACTAGAGACATTTACAGACATTATAAAATGTTTTCCTTCAATCTGTGTCACACAAAATATTTTTGCTTATTTTTGGTTCTGTCTGGTTATCATTGATATACTATTATATATAATATACAGTAGTTTAAATTTGAATTAGCTTTTACTTCTGTAATTTATGTTTTCATTTCAATTTTAGTTAAATTTTTAGTTTTTAGCTTTGTAATTTTTTTTATATATCTACATATTTATCGTTAATAGTAATTAATAATTGAGTTTTTTATATTTATATATTTATATTAATATTTTTATATTTATAAATATAAATATTAATAAATATATTATATTTATTTCAGTTAATGTCTATTTGATTTCCATGAACTTTTTTTATGGTTTTATTTTTAATTTAGTTTAATTATAATAACTCTGGTCCGGTTCATGATTATATGAATTCAGTGTTTGATTTGAAGGATGTTTTGTTTATTCTGTATGATAAAGGACTGCAGCACCAGCTGAGAAGCAGTGAAAGAAACAAACTCGACATGAGAAAACACGGACTGAACCAAATATACGCCTCTGACCGTTACAATACAGTTTCATTCCAACGATTTCAGAAGTGAATCCCGAGCAGTGAGAAGAAGAACACGATCAGACAGACAGACTAAAGTCTGCTAAATGAATAAATGAATGAATCGTGTAAATTTCACACAGACTCAGCATCAGTAAATGTGATGTATGTACTGTATATATATTACAACAGAAGCCTGTAATCACAATCCCTTCCGGTGCTGATTTGCATGTTTTTATTTATTTCATTTATTTTTATTCCTCTCATTCTCTCCAACAAACCCTGCTGTAAATCTTTCATTCTGAGCCGTTTGATCTGGAGCGGGTCGAGCAGGAACATCGAATAATGATCCGACACAAACTAAATCCTGACACCCAATCTCAGGCCTCGTGTTCTCATCAAATTACATTATTAGTGGTGCTTGATGATTGAGGAACCAGAGCCACATCTACAGAGATAACAGAGATTTTCTCACACTAGACCGGAAGAAAACAGCTAGAAAAATGCACTAGCAACCACCCAGAATACACCCTAGCAACTGCATAGCAACCCTGTAAACAAAACAATACACTGTAGCATCATGCACTGCAAAAACAAGTGGAGGTGAAACAAGTTATACCCAGAAATTGCTTGTAAGTTTCACAAGCTGTTAGAAAGAAACAGCACTGAATGCATTGATTAAACGTGAAGTCTTGAAGTAGAAATAGGAAAGCAGAGCGGCTCGAGGGGAAGCCAACAGAAATCCTCAGGGCTTGTTCTGTTTTGCATAAATCAAAGGGCTGCGGATTTGAGCGAAGGCTTCGCTGGTCAAGCAGAATATCTCCTGCTTTCATTTGAGGGCTTGTATCTAGTTAAAGGAGAGCCGTTGCTGTTTGCCATCTGAATGAACTGGAAGTCCTCCATGTCCCGCGAGACTCACGACGAGAACAACAGCATTAATCTGAGCACACAAACACCAACAGACCAGAGAACATTCATCACAGCGGACTTACTGTCAAACCCTAAAACTTACAGAAAAACAAGTTAAGAACATCTCCACTGCTATTGCTAAAGAAACAGTGGGGCATGTTGTCACACAATAGGGCAGCTTTTCACAATGGAAATATGCTTTTTGACTGTATATATATATATACACACACACACATGCATGTATATATTTAAGAACTAAGTTATGTTTATGCATTAAATATATTTATAATATAAATTATATGAATATAAATATATACAGCACATGTAAACACATTGAAATATTTTCTAAATACATACTATATTGTGCGTATTTATACATACATAATAAATATACACAGTACACACATATGTAAACTAAATTTATTTTGGATGTGATTAATCGCAATTAAACGTTTGACAGCATTAATATATATATATATATATATATACACACACACACACACACACACACACACACATATATACACACACACACACACACACACACATATATATATATACTGTATATATACTAACATATTTACACTGGAAAAATTATGTAGAAAACTTTCACTCGATTCATATAAAAAAGGTAATAAATTTAGTTAAACCTGAAATTTTGAAGCAGGAAGAATAAAATAGTATTTTCTGGTACAACGTTTTCTAATAATCTTAGCTGTTTTATTTATTTTTTACATTGTACACAGTTCTCTTTCATAGGTTCACTCAACGCTGCGTATAGCTTACGCAGTGGGAACTCCCCCAGGTGTGATGATTGTCTGAAGCCCTTCTAGAATCACACCAATTCATTGTCTGATGGCGCGAGATACCACTCCAACGTCATACGTGATTGACATCTTACCCCTCAGATTTTCCTCTCATCAGAAGCGTTCGCTTCTTGTGGTTTTTCTGGCCCATTTCTCTGCAAAGTTTTAGTCTTGGATTCTTTCCACTTCAGCGACCGAATCTGTGGAATTATTATTCTCCCAGCAGTGAGTGGAATGGACTTTAGTCGGTGCCAGCCGCCGTGTTCTCATCTCATTGTGAGTGAGGACCAGCACGGTAAGTGTGTCAGATGTGTGGGCCTGGCCCATACACAAGACGCTATCTGTGGCGTTTCTAACTGCAAGTACTGTGAGAATTTTGCTTTAAAAACCTTGCAAGCCAGACTCAAGGTTCTTGGAAGCAGACCCGTCTCACTAATGCGGCGGCCGCTGACTTCACCAACCTCGTTGGTTCTGTGGAGCAGGGATATGCCGCAGTCCCGGTGATCGAGGACACGCTCGCTGCGCACCTCTCAAAGACTTCTGCCCCCTCGTGGAAGTCCGGCCCTCTCCTTCCGTCTAAGCTGTGTAGGACCATCTCCGCTTTGATCGGTAAGTCCTACATGGCAGCGGGACAGGCAGGTGCGGCTCTCCACACTATGGCCATTCTTCAGGCCTACCAAGCGGAGGTACTGAAGGAGATGGATGAGAGGGACGGTGTGACACCCGAAGCTGTTAAGGAGCTTCGCAGGGCTACCGACTTGGCCCTTCGTGCAACTAAACATACAGTGTAACCCATGTTCTCTGAGTTGAACATTCGCTGCCAAGCTCCTCTTGCTGTCGACCTGCTTCTTTGACAGGAAAATCTGAGGGGTAAGACGGCGCGAGCGCGGGTCTATGTCAATCACGTATGATGTAGGGGCGGTATCTCGTGCCATCAGCCAATGAATTGGTGTGATTCTATAAGGGCTTCAGACACTCGTCACAGCTGGGGAAGTTCCCATTGTGTAAGCTACGCAGCGTCTCGTTCCCAACTCAGAGAACATGGGTTACGTAAGTAACCCGAGACGTTTTACATAATGGTTTTGCTTTATTTAACAGTTAAGTGATTATGAAACACAAATAAATATTAAATTGTCATTTTGTAACAAAAAATCAACTGTGTAAAATAAAGACAATTTGACATGATAAAGACTAGAATATCAGAACAGAGGAGATTCAATCCATTCCAGGAATAAAGAACACATTCATTCACTTTTGTACATCAATGTTCTGTACGTTCATAATGCATAAATACTCTTCACAGGAAAATCCATTGCACTGATGATTCTGGCATAGATTAGCATAGCCTGTAAAGAACTGCTGACATCACTAATACAGGCTATACTAATTAAAGCCAGAGTCATCAAACCAGCCTTTAGACGCGGAGCAGATCCTTCTGACGACGACGTGACATGAGACGCTGATTCACTTCAGACAATTAAAACATTAGTTTACAAAGCTGTAAATAAGACAAAGATTTCACCACCATTTCAGTTTTTCTACTTCAAAATTTCACATTTAATTCAACATGTTACTTGCCATTTTCTTTAAATTATTTCTGAAATTTACTAGCAATTTCTCAGCAAAAACTGTTTCAAAGTAGCCTATTTATTTCAGTGTACTTAACTGGAAAATGTTGAGTGAATCTCTCAAAAAACAGATTGCATTTCACCCTCAAATTTAATAAATAAAATAAAAATATATGCAATTTTTGCACTGAAATATTAACAAAAAAGTAATTTCATGACTGCAATGCAAAATCACTTCTACTGCTAATAATGAATTATTTGAAGGCAGCTGTATAAATACTGTATTTTATACATATACATTTCTACATTTTTTATATATTTTACATATAAATAAAAATATACATGCATAAAAAATACATTTTACAATATGTTTTCCACATTAATAAAAATGAGTTAAATATAATTTCACAATCCTAAAAACAGGCTTCATTTTCTAATTTCTCTCATTTCTTCTTGATTTTGAGGTGAAATATAACTCATTCATGACAGCTTCTGATAGATTCACCCAGTTAAACTAAAGACAGGTTAATATTAAAGCATCAGTAGTTAAACATGACAGACGAAAAGAGTTCAGTAAAATTACAAAAACAACACAAAAACACCGTCCTCTCGGTAAACAGATAAATGAAGGTTTCTAATGGAGATCAGAGAGAATCTGCCCTTCCATTTACAGACACGCCATTGGGATCCATTACACAAACACAAGCCATTAATAATGTCACATCAGACTGATAATTAAACAATCCATCAGCAAACATCATGAAGATCAAACCACAAACCAGGATCACCCCAATCGATAAATCAACCAACCAACCAAACACATATATATATACATATCTAGGGTCACATATATAAATAACTAGGGTGTTCACCAAACCCAATTACAGTCCTACACACACAGTTAGAAACACTGTAAATCCTCATCCAGATGATTTCAGATGAGTCCATGTGTCCATTCAGCTTGTGTCTAATACTAGTTGTGTTTGATTTGTTATGGAGTATCTGAGGTCAGAGCTTTGTGTTTCACTCACACAGATAATACAAGTTTCATCTGTTGGCCTGCGATCAGAGAACATGATGTTCTCATGTCAGAAATCACCAGCTTCTCTTGGCGGCCCATAAAAATACTGACATGAGAATCATCTGAGAAGACGAGATGAGCGACAGACAGATAAACCAGCCCGATCTCATGGGACGCAAAGAAAGTTTCCATTTCAAACGTCCTGCAAAAGCAGAATGAGACAAATCCACCAACACCGTTTCAGATCAACAGACTTTCACTCCCACTGAGACAAATTAACCAACCAGCCGCTTCAGATCAATCCGTTTGAATGCATTTACTCTGTCGAGACACAAACCAACACACATTCAGATCAATATAAGATAGGATTCATCTGTTATTGTAGTAAACATGTTTCTTTGCAGCTCTGCACAAGAATGAGAATCTGACCCTTTTTTAAAAATCTAGAATCATTGGAAAATCATGCGTCTGCAAAACTCCAATAATGACCCATACATACAATTCACTGCAGTTTCCAGTTGAAATGAGCAGTCAAACACCAGCAATTCTTTTTCACACAAATTATGATTACAGGGGCGGATTATTGATTAATAAAGACTTATTTTTACATATTTCTTTATGCAGCTGTACCATAGAATTTAGTAGAGATGTATGACATGTCCCTATCAATATCCAGCGACTGTGCCTACTAGCAACTAACAATTAAATATATGTGTATGTAAGCACTGTTGTTATAAATTCAGCTGCATCATACCACTGATATTACCGGAGAAATTAAAGAAATACGCTAGAAAACATTTAATAGATGTGTGGAGTAAGAACATACAGTAAATAAACTTGCCTTGCAATGAAGCTAAAAATATAAACAACTACATCATCATGTTGATATGCTGTTACAATAAAACTCTTACGACAAACATGTCTTCTAATATCTTCAGTATATCCAGCTGCAGCGGACACATATTAAACGACTTCACTTGGACCCATAGTGCGATCTGTCTCTTTAGTACCGTGTGGTTTAAAGTGTGGTTCCGTGTTGCTGCTGATTGGGATGACATTCTTGACACACCCACCAAACAAAAGAAAAAGTATCTCAAACCCCGTTGCACACCGTTTCCAGGAAACATGTCATTCAACCCGGAAACCGGAGCAAAATGTTGCGCACCGGTTTGAGCCTGAACTTGCCCCTGTTAAAACCGCTGCATCATCGCAAAATGATTCACAGTTTCGAAGCACTCAAATCGGATCGCATATCGCGAATCAGTTGATTCAGATCAGAACTTTTGATTTATAACTTTGAAGTGGCTTCATGAATCGTTTGATTCAGATCAGAACTGCTTTTCATTGCTTTGGATAGTTTCAATATACCTGTCTATATATTTCCTATGTTCTTCTGATAGCCTAACAGATAACAATGTGAACGGAAGAAAACAAAGCCAAATTTACTATGAAATCCTCAATGTTCTTTCTCTGAAAAAAAAAAAAACATGAATTTGTCTCCCAATAAAACATAAATCCATGCATTCTCTGAAATTGCATAAAGCTGTTTAATCAGACTGCGAAAAATTAATCCTTCACTGGATTTTGATGAAAATATTTCCACTTGCATCTGCATTACCTTCACCAGCAGACATCAGCATATCATCACACCTGAACTCATTTGTATTTCAGCTGTTCATTGAGTTTGAGAAAATAATGCATTTATATTTTGGAAAATAATGACTCTGACAGAAAGTAATTAAATATAACAAATGTGTGCAGATAAGACGGTTAGCTGGCGTCTGAAGATAGAAAGCCTCTTTTATACAGTCCAGGGTTCTTTGTTCTGGGTTCAGTGAATTAAATCACAGACATTTCACGCAGGTTCAGAGATAAAACAAGCAGAACCTGCAAAAACATGACAATGAACAACAGAACAATGAAGAAAGAGAAAGCTTCAGAAAAATATGTGAATTTATTCAGATGCAGACTCAAACTCATCTCACACACATTTCACAAATAAAAGCCGGCCTCGCTATCAAACACTTCTAAAGCCAGACGCAGAATATGAAAGAAGGATAGTTGAGGATTTTGACTGATGAAATCACTGATTATCAGACTGAAAGATAAACAGTTCACCTCATGAGTTTATTTATCAAAATGAAGGCATTACAGAAAGATTTCTTCAGTTGAGTTTTTTATTTTTCATCTCTCTGAGCATCATTAAATCAGCTAATGGTGTTTTAATGTGTCAAATGTTTTATAGATGTTTTCAGTCTTCTGAGATAAATGCTTGGTTAACTAAAGACATGTTACATTACAGCGCAGATGATATTAATGTTAATCATCAGAGCTGAAGGCCGAGAATAAAGCGATTCAAGATCTTCAATCAGCTCTTGACTTCAGACTTCCAGAAAAGTGCTTGAAAGTTATTAACTTGATTATTTATGCAATGACAAAAACATAAACATGATGTTACTAAAGAGCTAAATTTATCACAGCGAGTGATTAAGAGTTTACATGAAAACATCAACTTCAAGTTCATTTTCACATTTCTTTCCATCTTTTGAAATGCTGATACTATCAAACTGATCAACACCACAAAACATCCCAGAATTCATCAGATCCATTGATACTACTGATATCTGTGGTGTTGATTTCCCTCCAAAATGATGTCATTTCCTGCAAGGTGATGCCATTACAGAAGTGGCTTTTGTTAGTTTAATTCACAAGTGTTATTTTATGGAAATATGATTTAATTTAGCAATTATAAAACTTACAATTATTGAACAGATAATTGATTCATATAAAAAACAATAATTAGTTTGAATTATATAAAATAAGCAGCACCTGGGGTGAAAACATATGCATTAAATTTGACTTATTTTGTCTTTTGGGAAGCATGTAACTATCTTCTGTTGCCTCTGAAGAGCAGTACTAAATTAAAAAATATTATATTTAGGCAAAATAAGACAAATGTAGACGTCTCCATTCTGTTCACGCCCCGGCTCTTAATGCATGTTTTCTCCTTCTGGAGCATCAGTGAGTGTTTGAATCTTCTGTAATAGCTGCATATGAGTCCCTCAGTCGTCCTCAGTGTGAGAAGATGGATCTCAAAATCATACAGTCATTGTTGGAAAGGGTTCAAATACACAAAAATGCTGCAAAACCAAAGATTTTGTGGGAGCTGGAGGATATTTCTGAAGAACAGCAGGCAGTTTAACTGTTCAGGACAAACAAGGGACTCATGAACAACTATCACTAAACAAAAACACAGCTGTGGGTCGTTCAGGTAACAACACAGTATTAAGAATCAAGGGGATGTAAACTTTTGAACGGGGTCATTTTTATAAATTCAATTATTATCTTCTCTTGTGGACTATATGTAAACATATTTTATGTGAAATATCTTATTCAGGTCAGTACTAAATAAACAATAACAATAACATTTTGTATGATCCCTCTTATTTTGGTAAAATAATGAACATATAGCAGATTCTGAAAGGGGGATGTAAACTTTTGACCTCAACTGTAGATAGCACCGCATATTTTTTTCTATATTGTGGTTCTATCTGCTTCTATTCCTCTGATATCAGATAACAAGGCTTTAAAAATGCACACAGAAAACATCACCAGAGCCGCTTGTTTACATGCGTTTCTCTCATACATGTACGGCTGTAATATGGAGCACATTCTGGCAGAAGGACTGATGGATGGATTGGCCACACGCATCGGTACGGTCTGCGACAGATGAACGGCTTTGGACGGTGCTCAAGTTCTGCTGTGCATCGTGTGCGGATCATGAACGATAGTCACACCGACCAACTGTTTAGCTCAAAGACTTCAACTCTGATGCTTCAAACCCTTCAGCTTACATTACACTCCATTCACACATGAACAGTCGGTCAGAGACGGATGCAAATCTAAGACCAGACATTAATATGTGAATATGAATGAATAAACAACTGCCCTTCACATCAGGCTAGCGAGAGGAGAAAGAGAAATCATAAACTACTGTGACGCTCGTGTGTAAATGATTACATCTGTTAACAAAACATTTCCTTAACCAGCCAGTTTGATTTGAGCAAATCGATCTGTATAAACTCTAGTGAACAGCATTTCATTCAGATGCCCTCCTGAAACAAAACATCGGGCAGAAATATTGCCTTATACAGTAATTCAGCAAATTCAGTTCAAACACCCTAACAGAGCAGAGATTACGGTTATTGATTACAGATCACATGATCGTATTCGCCTCATTTCACAAGAGATGTGAGGTGTTTTGCATTTTGTGTGCAATTCTTGGATTTGTGTGTAAAGTTTTGAACAAAAGAGGCAAAGTTTTGAAAATGTGTGAAAGCAGCTGAAAAAAACTTGTACTATAAAAAGTAAAGAAAAAGAAAATCTATTCCATTATTTGATATCATGAGGTGCATTAAACGTTACATTAATGTAACAACTGCAGTGGGTTTGTGAACTGATAAAAAGCTAATAATTAATTCAGTCCTGAAAAAAATAATCAAATTATAACATTTGAACACTAAAAACAGAATTTTGTTTAATTTGTTTCCCTGCTTGTCAATTTTACCGATAACCAACATCAGAAAAATGCAAATGTTAAATCATTGAAATATTAACTTCTTCTGGGATATTTCAAGTAAATCTTTCATTTTAATTGGGTTTGGCTGACAAAAATGTTTGGAATCCCTGCAGTTTATGAACAAACATGAAATATTATTTGAAATATTTTTCTCCAAATTTCCAGAATCAACACTGGATATAATGAAGACAGTGTTTCACAGCTATATTTAGCAACTCACAGAATTATTTGTTTCATACATGGTCTAATTACATGAGAGCTGCTTTTTTCCCACAAATTCAGAAGTATGGATTGCAAAATGATTTACATGACATGTACACGGCCATATAAATGCTGTGACACGGTAGGATTTCTGGAAAGGAAACTGAAAGAAAAGAATTAGGTAGAATCAATAAATTCTGAATATATTACTGCTATTTTATGAATAATATGTAATCATGTAATCCATAAAAAGTAACTGTAATCTGATTATGAGCCTTTTAAAATGTAACATAATCCAGTTACGACAAGTAATCGATATTTGGAGTCTGTTACGTAATCCAGATTACATGTAATCCGTTACTAACCAGCGCTGCACCCTAGCAACCGCATAGTGATGTATAATCCCATTACGATCCATAAACCATCAGTAATCAATATGTGGTGATATTCTGAGAAAAAGCACAGGCCTGTGAGTAAACGGTTCCCAAATCTCTCTATAAATGGATAAATGTGTCCAGCTTCTGCTCTCTGGCCCGGAGTTCAGGGCAAATCATGTCATGTTCTGTAACGTAGCTTTATCTGTCAGCAGATAATCAAATCCAGATCCCGCTCATGCTAATGAATGTATATCCTAACGACACGCGCTACTGAACACAACATCTGATCGCTGCCAAGACTCCAGATCAACTGAGAGCGGCTCCCAAACACACGGGAAACGCTCCAAAACCGGCAGAAACTTCCAGAACGCGCGTCGCCTGAAGATAAAGAGAGAAATGTGCAGCTCATAATTCAACACAAACTCACAAGAACAGCAAAGAACGTGATGAACAGCCTGTTCTGAGAACCATTAACATTTGCTTACAGTAACAGCACTTTCATAACATATTAAAGCACTAGCTCATCAATAAATGATCGTTCTGTCACCATCATGTTGTTGCAAACCTCTTACTTTCTTCAGTGAAACACAAAAGAAGATACTTTGAAGGATGTTGGGAACCAAACAATTGTGGACCCCATTGACTTTCAAGATATCTTCTTTTGTGGGTTTTTTGTTTTTTTTGCGTGAACTCTCTCTCTTTAAATGTCTTTCCACTGATTGTAATGAACTACTACGATGCAAAGAAAGAGAGAGAGAGAAAGATATTATTTCAATTGTAATGGATATTTGCAAAGAATGCTGGTAGCATTTGTCAGTTATTATTGTTAACTAAAATTAAAACCATAAAAAAGCATTTGAATATAATTTTAAAAACATTAACTGAAATAAACTATAAAAATAAAACATTAAAAAATATATTTTTATTTTAGGTGCTTATTGTCATGTCAAACATTTCTGCTAAATGCGTAAAAATTTAAAAAATGTATTTACATAGCGCTTTGAACAATACAGATTGTGTCAAAGCCCTTAACAGTATCAAATTAGAGGATAGAGTTTCTCAATTTGGTGTGTTTCACTGTCCCGTGAAGAAATATAGAGCTGGGTATCATCAGCATAACAGTGAAAGCTAACACCATGTCTCCTGATGATATCTCCCAAGGGTAACATGTAAAGCGTGAACAGTTAGGTTTGGCTCAACATGAGGGCGAATGAATTATGACAGAAAGTGCATTTTGAGGTGAACTGTGTGAACTATGAGCAGGATATTTCTCACACAGAACCTGAAGATGAGAAAAGATGCTGAGAGAGAGAGAGAGAGTAATGAGAGAAACTGAAAGCTGTCTTCCTGCTCACAGATGAACTGATGAGGAATAATTGCAGTGCTGATTCTCTGATGATCTGCTGGTTATGAAGCAGGTCGTTGTGTTGCTGTGTTCTGATGTTGAGTACATCTCTAGATCAACTAGCAGACAGTAATCTTCAATCTACAGGTAGATTGTTATTCCAAACCTGCATGAAACGAGGCGCCATATTTCACTTAACCTTTTAATTAATAAAAAATATCAGTTATAAAAATATATGGGCTGTCAAGTGGTTAAAATGTTTAATATAATTAATTACATAATGTGCAGATTAATTAATCTTAAATGAATTGTGTTGGATGATTGTGTCATATAAGAAATGCATTCATTTTTAAATGAATATTGAAATACGAAATGATTTACAGTTTTTTCAGCTGCTTCCACACTAAATCTTTCCTTGTCACACAGTTTCTGAAAGCTGTCACTCAAACAGCAGAAAACAAAACCAGACACTAATTCTCAGACTTTTCAATTTCATAAAACACTTTTAGATAAACAAAACACACAGTTCTCTATGCAACACACAAATCTAACAGGAATTAATATTCTGGTGAAGGTGTTTGTAAATGTTTGTTTTTGAGATGTTTGTGATATTTTGAATGCAGCGCTTCATTTTGCAAGAGATGTGAGGCATTTTGCATTTTGTGTGCAATTCTTGGATTTGTGTGTAAATATATATATATATATATATATATATATATATATATATAAAACCATGAAAAATTAAAACAGAAAACACAAAAGTTGGGGGAAAACAAGCCAGTTTTCCTAGGACTATATAAACATAAAAAACTATTCTGCCATCCTCTGAACTCTTGTGTTTCCAGCGGAGTGAAGAGAGCCACATAACAAGAGTGAAGTGTTTCAGTAAGTGCTGGAGATGTTTCTAAATGTGACTGCATTAAAATAACATCAGAAGAGCTTTTAGACTCATGGCGGTCAGATGGCAGAACTCATTTACAGAAGAAAGAGTCCAAACCCGGCTGCACACAAACACATTTTTTGTTATGCATCACGCTAGAGTTCATACAGTCCTGGGGAAACACACTCATCTGTCTATCTGTTTCTTCAGACACTGTTAGTGTGAATCTGACAGAGAGGGAGAGTATTGATCGTGTGCTGCACTGCTTTCACAGATCACTGATTCATCCACATCAGAAGATCCGTTTCCCAAACCCCTGTGACACACGAGCGGGAAAACTCAATCAAACACACTGACCTTCAGTCACACACACACACACACACACACACACACACACACACACAAACTGATTCACACACACACACACACACAAACTGACTCACACACACACACACACACACAAACTGATTCACACACACACACACAAACTGATTCACACACACAAACTGACTCAGACACACACACACACACACACACACAAACTGACTGACACACACACACACACAAACTGACTCACACACACACACACACACACACTCTCTCACACACACACACACACACCTGCTCACCTGATCCACATCACACGCTCATACTGACAAACTCATATAACGGCGCACAGTATGCAGAGAATATCTGAGAGAATATCCATGTGCAGAATACAAGCACAGTGCTGCTTCCCACGATGCAGTGCACTCAACATGACCCTACATTTCAAATGTGCTAAAACAAAAAACAGCTGATTCTGAAAGAGACAGTTCACCCATGAATGGAAATCCTGTCATTATGTACAATATTCTGAATTTTGAAAAATCTTCACAGACTTTTCCAAATAAAGTCAGTTTGTATATGGAGCTTATAATATGACAAAACTATTTGAATTTGAATTGTGTTAATTTTAATTATTGACAAGTGTCATTTAACAAAACCGAATATTATGTGGCACTTACCAGTTCTGAATTTGATTATTTTTAAAACTTGAATAATGAACATTTGAAATTTAAAACAATTGAAGATTGTGTTGACACGAGCACCCATCCCCACCCCTAAACCTACCAATCTCCACCCCTAAACCTACCAATCTCCACCCCTAAACCTACTCATCCCCACCCCTAAACCTACCAATCTCCACCCCTAAACCTACTCATCTCCACCCCTAAACCTACTCATCTCCACCCCTAAACCCACTCATCTCCACCCCTAAACCCACTCATCTCCACCCCTAAACCTACTCATCTCCACCCCTAAACCTACCCATCCCCACCCCTAAACCTACTCATCTCTACCCCTAAACCTACCAATCTCCACCCCTGAACCTACTCATCCCCACCCCTAAACCTACTCATCTCCACCCCTAAACCTACCAATCTCCACCCTAAACCACTCATCTCCACCCCTAAACCTACCAATCTCCACCCCTAAACCTACCCATCCCCACCCCTAAACCTACCAATCTCCACCACTAAACCTACTCATCCCCACCCCTAAACCTACTCATCTCCACCCCTAAACCTACTCATCTCCACCCCTAAACCTACCAATCTCCACCCCTAAACCTACTCATCTCCACCCCTAAACCACTCATCTCCACCCCTAAACCTACTCATCTCCACCCCTAAACCTACCAATCTCCACCCTAAACCACTCATCTCCACCCCTAAACCTACCAATCTCCACCCCTAAACCTACTCATCCCCACCCCTAAACCTACTCATCTCCACCCCTAAACCTACTCATCTCCACCCCTAAACCTACTCATCTCCACCCCCTAGATGTGGATCCAACCCCGCCCCCTGGATCTTTGTTCTGTAGTGAGGGGCTACTGACCGCCAGCGAAACCGCCTACTTTCCTGCTATTCACAATTTGAATAAAAGTTTTAATAAATGAGTTTTGTCTACCTCATGTAAGAGTGTGGTTCGGGTTGGGTGTTCTGTCAGTTACTGCGGGGCGGGTATCAAACAGGTCCCGTGCAGGACTCTGCCTCCAGATGCTGTTGAGGGAACCACATATTTTTCTCGTGGCCACGAGTTTAATGCATAAACAAACCTGTGTGACCATAGCAACCTGGGATTATCAGAAATGGATTTATTAATATTTAATTTTGAATGAAGAGATTATTATATTAATTATTAAAAATTTAAACATTATTAAATTATTTTAACCATAGGCCTAGGCTACCGGACTGTATTGTGTGCGATGTAGACAGCATTCGAATGAAGTTTATCATGAATAAATTCCATAAAGTACATAAAATAAAATAGGCCTACAAGAAAACATTTTTATCCATCCCAAGTCCATTAACTGATGGTCTTTTTCCATAACATTTGTTTATTATTATTATTATTGGTTATATAGCCTACTGTAAATGTCGACATGCCAATAAAGCTTTGATTATGCTATATGACTTACAGGAATTTTTTACTGGAAATGCAGTTTAAAGGTTGAATTTAACATATATTTAATTTTTAATTAATAGACTATTATAAACAGTGTTTCGTTGAGGAATGAATCATTTGCGTAGTTTCATTTGTAAATGCAAACACAACACGCTCATTGTCACATATGGGTGTAAATACAATCATAAAGTCAAAACTTCATTGGCATAATTGTCAGGCGCTTACAGTATTTGCAAATTAAGGTAGCATATTAATAATACTAGCATAATTATACAGAACGTTAATTAGGTAAAGCTCTACACGAATTGAAAGGGAAATAAGCATATATAACAATAAATATAAAAATATAACCCTAACCAGTTAATATAATTATAATATTATTATTAGCCTTATAATAATAATATACAAATATTAAATAAAAAGACACGATCAGTTAACGGATTTACAAGACTGTGGGTTGGAGAAAAATATTTTATCCATCTCTGATAATCCCAAATTGCTGTCAACACAGGTTTGTTTACGCATTAAACTCGTGGCCACGAGAAATGGATGTTGTTCCCTCCATATATGGTTCCCTCAACATAGCATCTCATGGCCACGACATATTATCACACTCCCACGAGTTAATATGCTGTGGTCAGGACCAGGGCTGGACTGGGACAAAAAAATCAGCCCTGGCATTTTGGCCCAGACCGAAAGTGACCATTAATGAGTGAATCACTGAATCATTTATTCAACCGATTCATTCAAACGACTGATTCATTCAGGAACAGAGCATTTGACTGTGTTAATGAGTGAATCACTGAATCATTTATTCAACCGATTCGTTCAAACGACTGATTCATTCAGGAACAGAGCATTTGACTGTGTTAATGAGTGAATCACTGAATCATTTATTCAACCGATTCGTTCAAACGACTGATTCATTCTTTGTGTGTGATTTGCACTCTGTGTGTGATTTGATGATATAGCCTACTTGATAATGTCAGATCACACATCATTACAACAACACTTACCCTATTATTGCAGAAGATATACTGTATATCACACACCCCAGACTCCACTGGGGAGTTGTTTAAAGATGTGATTGGGTCAGCCCAATGTCAATTAAGAAAATAACCAATGGGCTGCTGATTAAATGTCTCATGGGTCGGTCTGTCAGGGGGGAAAAAAATCCTAAGCCGACTTCTTTTGACAAATACATTAAACAGCCGCAAAGACCACAGAGCCGTCAACTATTTAGGCAGAAAAACTATAGGCTGCTAAGAGTTTTATGGGCCAATCAGACAAATATATTATGAGAAGATGTATAGGCCCGGCCCAAAAAGTACGTCGGTCCAGCGGGAAAATGCCCGGTCTGCCAGATGACCAGTCCGCTCCTGGACAGGACAAAATTAGCCTAAGTGAACCGAACATATCTCCTCCCGGTCACAGTAAATGCTTCGTTTGACTTTTCGGAGATCATCTACTCTTCCCTGTGGATGACCTCTGACCTACTTTCAATACGATCTGAATTTCTGCGCTTTCAATTTTAAATATTGAATCTGATGTTCTGAATTTCTTCTTCATCTTGAAAACTTGAAGCTGTATTTTTTAAAACTGGATATTTGCAGTCAAAGAATTCAGAACAAAAATTCCGCTGTTTGAAAATACATGTCTATTAAAAAACTGCCATAAAAAATTCAATTGTTTTACATTTCAAATGTTCATTATTCAAGTTTAAAAAATAATCAAATTCAGAACTGTTAAGTCCCACATAATATTCAGTTTTGTTAAATGACACTTGTCAATAATTCAAATTAACACAATTAAAATTCAAATAGTTTTGTCATATTATAAGCTCCATATTTGTAGTCTGTAAAATACTGCAAAATAACTACATTTTTCCCTCAAAATACACTAAAATTATTTTTGAAAAATTACATTTGTAAATAAAAGTAGGTTTTAAATATTTTTCTTTCTGGTATAAATATGTTATCCTTAAATATGTACAGAACATATATGTTTGAGACAGCAAAGCTCAATTAAATATATTTTTTCAAATTGAAAATACATTCAGTTTCAACCTTCATTTAACAAAATATATTTCAAAATGTATTTCAGGGGCAAGAAAATATGTTTCCAATCATACAGTAGCTTACATTTAGGCTAATATAAAAATATTTATATTTTTAAAATATATTTTCAAAAATACAATAAACGGCCAAAAAGTATATCGGTAGAAAATATAATTACATTAATAGGCCAATTATTTTAAATCACATTTTAGCAATGTTTTATATTTTTGGCCATATATACTGCATGTATATATATATATATTCTTTGTAATCATTTGTAAAAATATACTCACAATGTTTGAGTGAATATCATTTCCTACACCATTTTGTTTCAGTGTACAGTTTGAAATGTTCACCACTGAACATATGTACAGTTTTACTTGTTATTTTTAGCAGTGTTTCTAGTTGCTCAGTTTTGTTAACCAGTTAAACCAATTCATGCAAGATATCATAACTGAGACTGATGCCGCACCAGTCAGTTTTTTATTAAACAGTATTTTACTCCAGTACTGTATATCCAGAGCACAGAAAACAGTCTGTTTCACAAACAATGCCTAAGCAACATCAAGATGATCATGAGCACACTATTTTAGGCTTTTCTGCGAGGTGGATATTGCATTAACATGATCCAAATCAAATCTGTGGCAGCAGAAACACGTCCAGCTTGCATGATGATATGATGAGATCAGTAAAACCCACACAGGAAGAGACTGTCTGATTGACAGGTGAAGCAGCCAATCACAGCATGTGTAGCTTCCATGAGATTAATCCAGAATTCAGTCAAAGCATTGATGTCAAAATACGAATGCCTGATGCGTGTTCTGCTTCTTCTGCAAAAGCACAAAGCTCCTGATGTTGTTTCTCGGCGGTGATGTGTGTGTTCTGGCATGTTTCTGCTCAACAGGTGTCAGAAGCGAGTGCTCAGAGGCTCCGACTGATGAATAAACAGGCAGATGGATTCACTGAGACACGCGGATGAAGAACTGAGCAAATATTTGATTAACAGTTGGACCTGAAGAGCTTTTGGCACTGGAAGCTCAGCGAGCTCTTTATACAGTCACATTAAAGAAGATTTATGAACGCACTCCATTTATACATGCGCTGTTTTTTCAGCTGCTCACACATTTTCAAAACTTTTTCTTTTTTTCAAAACTTTACACACAAATCCAAGAATTGCACACAAAATGCAAAATGCCTCACATCTCTTGCAAAACGAAGCACTGCATTCAAAATATCACAAACACATCTCAAAAGCAAACATTTGCAAACACCTGTGCCATAATATTAGTTCTTGTTAGATTTGTGTGTGTTACAGAGATAATTGTGTGTTGTGTTTTGCAAAAAGTCTGTGAATTAGTGTCTGGTTTTGTAGATTTGGTGTGTGCTTCTGCTGTTTGAGTGTCAGCTTTCAGAAACTGTGTGACAAGGAAAGATTCTGTGTATAAGCAGCTGAAAAACACTGAAAAAGACACACACACACACACACACACACACACACACACACTAAACTTTATTCAGTCATCTATTCATCTGACACAATAATCTCATGGAGATCTTCATTTGGAGGATTTTTACAGCTAATATTGATGCATGTGTTTAACTGCAATTAATGAATGATTAAAATGATGCATGAAGTGGCAGCCCTAATAAAAGCAACAGTAAATCTGTTTGGAGAGTCGCTGTGGAAAAACAGCTTCTCTTGTGTGATCTGCAGGGTTATTTTAGATACTATTAAAGTTATTCTAATTTTAAATCAGTTTTTATTTTTATATTTTACATTTTAGTTACAATTTTATTTTTAAAATGTATTTATATATATATATATTTGTGTGTGTGTGTGTGTGTGTGTGTGTGAGTGTGAGTGTGTGTGAGTGTGTGTGTGTGAGTGTGTGTGTGTGTGTGTGTGTTGAGGGACTGATGGAATGTGCAGCACAACAGACTGAGAGCAGAAAACACAGAAAAAGCAAAAGAGAAACTCTAAAACACTAGTAATTTAACATTAAAATCTGAATTTAATCCTCAAACAAACTCTGAATGAAACCATCAAACAACTGACTTATCAATGAAATATTTTAATATTATTTCAATGCACTCTGTATATAACCTGATTCTGCAGTGGTTTGGCTGTCCTATCCCATGCCAATAAGGCTTAAGTGAATTAAATTCGCGAGAGAGATGGACAGCAGCTCCCAAACACACACAATAACTCTCCTTCTGCTGACACTAAAGCCAAACCTGTACAAACCACCAGAAACCACCAGAAACCTCTGCACAGAGAAACACTTCACAACTCGCTCTAAACAATCTGCAGAATATAAGAATTCAACCTTCATTCAAGACCTGAGAGAAAACACTTCAATACAAAAGAGACACATGGATAGAATTATTAAAAAAGTGATGTTACATCAGTCATGACTGGACTGAATTCGGGTTAATAATATCTTTTATAAAAAATCAACTCTAACAGAAGAATGATGATTTAGTGCATCTTAAGTCCAAACTTACGAACCTTTGCCGCTGGAGTCTGCTGTCCTTTAGATCCAGCTCCTCAGTGCTCCTCAAACATCACCTTCATCATCTTCATCTGCTCCTCATCACTCCGAGCTCCGACCGCGTCTGATGATGATTCGCGCCGCGGGGCGGGATTCGGTGTCCGTGACGCACAGCGACGCGAGGATGAGTGAGTAGAGATCTGGACGAACAGTTACCAATTATTTCATTTTCATTAATCACATAGCCTACAGAATAAAGATCCGGCAGCGTTTAGCTCGTGCATGTGTCTCAAAACCTTGCAGCACGCCTGCATACAGCAGAGATGCTCACTGGGCACATCTGTAATACAGAAACTGTTATTCATCAAGGACGCATTCAACTGATCATTTATAATGTTTCTAATGAATGCTGTTTTTTTGGACTTTCTATTCATCTGTGAATCCTGAAAAATAAAATGCATCAGTTTTCACAAAAATATTGTGCAGCACAACTGTGTTCAACATTGATAATAATCAGAAATGTTTGTTGAGCAGCAAATCAGTATATTATTATGATTTCTGAAGATCATGTGACACTGAAGACTGGAGTAATGATGCTGAAAATACAGCTGCAGATCACAGAAATACATTACAGTTTAACACATATTCACACAGAAAACATCTGTTTTACGCTGTAATAGCTTTTACTGTGTTTTTGATCAAATAAATGCAGCCTTGGTGAACAGAAGAGACTCTTTGTGCAGTGAACAAACAATAATGATTTCCAAGTAGGTATCTGACTAGATTTTGATGAACAGCGCTTGAGACGATTGAAAGGAATGTTTTAAGTGTTTCTGATGCAGTAAGTGTTTGACAATA
>NC_136760.1:28781464-28798964 GCF_936440315.1 Barbus barbus
TTTTGAAGATTATTTTATGTCTAATTCTGATTTCCACTTTTTCAACTCCTATGCAGATTGCAAGTTCAATTATACATTTTGAATATTTATTTTTGTCAAACTTTGAGACTTTTGGTATTTGACTATTTAAAATGCATTAAAGCTGTGATGGAAAGTGGTTATAAAGGTTTTTGAACTCAGTATCATCAAATTAAGTCTTTTTTATCATTATTTTTTTGCAAACAAGTTGATTATTTTATTTTTAAGTTTCATGGCTGTGTAGCTAATGGTAAATTATTGATGGTGAATTTGAATTTCATAAGGATTACAGCCATAAAGGTCTGACTACATTCTGTTAATGTGTGGAATTTAAGATATTAGTGCTGTAGTATGCTGCTTTGAAAAAATATACTTTGTATAAAGCACTAGATAAATAAAAATGGATAAAACAGACACATCAAGTCACCAGGATTCACCCAAGTCTAATTTGTCCTGATATTTTTGTCTTTATATTTTTTCTTCCTCATTTCACATCCTGCTTCGTTCAGAGAAATGTGACAAGTCTGAAGTTTGGATGGGTTTGAAGTCTGTTGAGTTGCAGGTTGTAGATGAGGTTGATGTAGATTGAAGTGTTTTTGAATGGCAGCATGAATCCAGCTGTCAGAACTCCTGCTGATGTCTGAGATTGTGCTGAGAAACACTGTGGAGAACAGGATTCTGATTCTGTAATGGTCTGTTATTGCTTCATTGCTCGTTTGCAGTGCGGATGTATTGTATTGTATTTGTAAGTCTGCTTCTCTACATCTTAAAAACATTTAAGAGCTTCAGATGTTTGAATTTGATCTTCACGCTCTTTAATGCTCAAGAAGCGGAGCCGTGATTGACATTTGATTGCTGTGCTGATTAGTGAAACGAGCTCATCAGTATTCATACACATGCGGGTAATATTCATGATTAGTCCAAACCCTACAATCCCATCAGATCATCAAACGACCCGTGAGTGAGACGACAGACTCATTTATGAGCTCCACAGAGAACGGTTCATGAAGCACTGAACACGACGGCCGACTCTGAAAACACTCACTTCATGAATTACATGCACTTATTAATATCCAAATGATACCAGAGCGCCATGCAGCATCTCACAAACGTCTGCTGAAAGACCTGCCTTAATGTTTTTAAATATAGAAATATCCTGAGAAATCACAATTAGATCTCTTTAGTATTTCATTTGTTTCTCTAGGACAGTGAGATTACAGGTTTCTGCTGTTTGAGTGTCAGCTTTCAGAATCTGTGTGATAAGGAGAGATTTAGTGTGGAAGCAGCTGAAAAACACTGCAAATAGAGAATTGTGTCTCGTGAGAAAAACACCTTCCTTCTGGATAGATCTCAAGAATGTCTCAGATTTGACAAGATACCAAAGTCTGCTATCATATATCTCAATATCAACTCAAACATTCCTCATCATGTTATTTTCGTATCATAAATTATTTTAATATTGGTTATTTTAGTATATTTTACAGTATATAATAGTATATTTTACGAATATTTTAATATTTAATATTGTATTTATATTTTAAAGTAGTTTTTATTTTAATTTAAATTTTAGTTAGTTCTAGTAATTTTGCTCCGTTTTCTTCAACTTTATACATTTTTTATGATGTTCTTATAATTTATATATATGATTGTTCTTATAATATTTCAGTTTTAGTTATTTTTGTACATCAAGTTACACTATGAGAAGACGAGAAATCATGCCATACTAGCTGAAATTTTTTTTACATTTTGCACATAATGATTTGTCTCTTTTAGTTCTTTTTATTTTATTTTAAGTAACAATATTTTATGGTCTCTGGTTTAATTTTAGTTTTAGTTCATTTTAGACTGGCTGCAGGACTACTGTTGATTTATTCAGGTGGGTTTTATTTCTCAGCATTTCCTAATAAAGAAATATCTGAGCAATAACATTTCCTGTGGGAACATGACCATATTTCAGTGATGATTGATAATCACTCGTTATGAGGTTGAAAGCAGGTGGAGATGGAACGAATGAATTATCAGCTAACGAGCATCTCACCTGCGGCTCAGACTGAGGTGTGCAGAGATTCGTTTTCATTATGTATTAATCTGACAAACCATCTTCCTTTATTTTACAGGGTCGCAGGCTACATGATCAGAGGACAAAATACACCATAAAAGCTATAAAGATTTAATGTAACATGATATTCTTCATTTCTACAATATATATACAGTATGTATATGTTATACACACACACACACACACACACACACACACACAGAAGACAAAAGAATAAACAATCAAACATCCTAAAACGTTGATCATTTCTTGACCTGAAGGTTGTTTAGATCTCACTGGATGCTCTTTATATCATCAGACTGATTATGAATTATGAGTGGTTTGCATCAGTAGCACATGATGTTTAATCCCAGTCTATGAGGAACGTGTCCGGAGCTTCTCATGTTCCTCATCAGAGTCGCTGGTCGTCTGATAATAAACACACTCAGAGCAGTAATACTAATACGGTAATACAAGACTCTGTTAACAGATCACTTCAGAACCGCAGAATCATCTGAGAATTAGAGCTTTAAATTACATGCAGCCACAAAACAGGGAATGACTCTCTCTCTCTCTATATATAATCATTTATTGTGTTATATCATTTATTTTCTGTTATATTATAAATATTTAAACATTTTAATGAGAGCTATTTAAGCCACATATTACTGCTTTGAAAAACTATAGTATGAGGCATCACACGTGTCCTTATGGAGAATCCCATAATGCATTGCAACAGGCTCAAAACAAAATGTAAAAAAAAAATGCATGATGGGTCTAATTAAAAACTATTTTATTTAAGAACTATTTCACCTACAACAGCTGATAAAAACATCACAATAATCCACAAGTTATCCACTCTACTCCAGTCCATCAGTTAACATCTGGATAAAAGCTGAAACAAATCCATCATTAAGATGTTTTTAACTCAAATACTGTAGAGTCCATGATCCATAATAACTTCCTGCAGTGAAGAAGTGTTCTGGTCTGAATCAGAGAGAAATCTGCACAGATCACTTCTTCACTGGAGGAAGAGTTATTATGAGTTATGGACTTGTATTTGAGTTAAAAACGTCTTGATGGATTTGTTTCTTGATTGAGCAGATGTGCAGCATTCTTCAAGGCTTTATTTTCTCTGTCTCTGACCGCGCTCCATTGGGCCAATTAAAAATGACAGATAGACAGGTTAATTGTGGGTAATTTTGGGTCAGATGGATGACAAGACCATCCAGGAAAAGACTGCGGCTTTCTCCCTTCCGTTACTCTCTGGTGTTGATTTCTCCAACATGTTGGACTACAGAGTAGAAGATAAGAAGTGGAATCGCTCGAGTTTGACACGGAATTAAAGAGATTCAGGAGTGAAAAGTGGAACCATTTTTGCATCTAAACATCTATAAACAACAGAAACAAACAGATGTCATTCTGTAGAGATACTTGTTAAAGGAAAAGTTCGTTCTGTTATCCGTTACTCAGAGATACTTTAAAGGTTCACTCATTTTTGTTGTATCTTCACTGGAAAAAAGATTCTTCTAAGTTGTAAATAAAATAAAGATTACAAAAAGTACTTTTTACAAGAAAATCCTGCTTTCTACCGTTACATATACTTGCGAATATTTTATAGTGTTATTGTAGTATCATTAACACACTATAGTAGTTTTTGTTAATATTTTGAATGGTTTTTATGTTTTCTGTTCTTGCTTTAATTTTAAAATTTTAATAATTGATGTAAAGTTAGTTAACTATACTCCTGATTCTTTGTAATTATTTGTGAAATTTACCAGCAATTTCAAAGTAAAACTTGTTTCTACAGCAGTTTTTGATCTTTGTAAATTCTGTTTGTTTTCCAGTGATAAATCTTCATATTTGGATGAATTTGCTTCTTTAATGTTAGCGTGTAAATGTGCAGCGTTAACAGAAAACTGATGCTCTACTCACAGAAACCGAGGAGAAGATCAGAGTCAGCAGATCTGTCTGCTTTAATTCACTCTGCAGATCTCCAGCAAACCACATTGAAGCTCTAATAGAGATCATCACATATTGTTATTATGAATATATTTCATATTAGGCAGTAAAGTCTGTTCAATAATGCAGTGGATAAGTCCTGCAGGAATATTCTGAATGCACTCCAGACTCTCACCTCTCTGCGTTTGGATGAGATCAGTCTGACATCTTCAGCTTTCCGTTCCATGATAGATGAGAGCTTGATGAGCGAATGAAGATCTGACATCAGATATTACTCGCAGAGGAGCATAAATAAAACCCAGCATAAAGAAAGTGTTCTTCAGCAGCCCAAATATGAGTTTAACCTCATGAAAGCTCATGTCAGGTATAATTATCATTTGAAATAAGTGAATAATAAGAGTTATGAGTTACTCGATGTATAAATAAAGTATTTATAATGTAAAGTAGAGCAAAGATTTTTTGATAAAACAGTTCTACTTTTACAATCACAGCAGTGTTTCTCTGGCGCAAAAACACTGATGATCACTGTAGACACTATTAAAGTAAAATATTCTAATTTATGTGTATCTTAGATGAAACATTGTAACAGTAGCATTTAATTACCATTACACTGACTAGCATACAGATCAACTCTTATTACAAAAATACCTCAAATGTTGCAAAATAAGTATATTTTTTGCTATATTTTATTTAGTGCTGTCAATCGATTAAAAAATGTAATTGTGTTAATCATAGTCCTGGTCTGTGATTAATCACGATTAATCGCAAGTTTAAAATACTAGGATTTACCTGTAAATGTGTTGAAATAAAGGAATGCATGACAAACTAGTTTAAGGAAACAGAAGCTTTCACATCTCCGCAAAATATGAGACATAATCCTTATTATTCTTTTGTTTTAATTCAGCCGTTATCAGCCTTTATACTGACAATAAAACATTTACCAAACCACATCTCTTCGATCCCAGAACACATTTACACAACTATTATCAGAAGTATTTATAAATACATAAAAACATTTTCTTGTGAATACATGAAGTATTATGACAAACGCATTATGAAGAAGAATCGGACCTGTTCTGCAGGTGCATCAGAGCTAACATTAGCATCATGCAACAGAAGACAATTTATGAGATTAATAGTGCACTTTTACTCAGAACTCACTAAACCACCATCGAGTGTTTGTAATAACTTCCTTTTGCGATCACGTGGAATTTAGTCGTTTACTGATGTTAAAATATGCTATTTATAGCCTTTTTTTTGTTCGCTGTACAAATTAGCATTTCAGATGTACACATTCATTATTGTTATGAAAATATCCAAATCTCAAAGTTCTTAAAGGAACACTCCACTTTGTTTGGAAATAGGCTCATTTTACAACTCCCCTAGAGTTAAACAGTTGAGTTTTACCGTTTTTATTTTTTCGATATTTTTCCTATTTAAAACTTGACTCTTCTGTAGTTAGATCGTGTACTAAGACTGAGGGCAAATGAAAAGTTATATTACCGGCGTAATAATCAAGGAACTTTGCTGTCGTACCACGGGTGCAGCAGGCGCAGTGATATTACGCAGCGCCTGAAAGTAGTCCCCAGCTATATCATAACTAATTACCTATCTGGGGACTACTTTCAGGCGCTGCGTAATATCACTGCACCTGCTGCACCCGTGGTACGGCAGCAAAGTTCCTTGATTATTATGCAGGAATGAGAGTATAGTTGGCTGAATGGATTCGAAAACGGTAAAACTCATCTGTTTAACTCTTGGAGAGTTGGAAAATGAGCCTATTTCCAAAAAAGAGTGTTCCTTTAAGTTCTCAGGTATATATTTCAAGTATAATACACATTAGTAAAAGGATCTATTTTCATTTTTATTTGTCTATATACACTTCGGGCCACGGTACATTATAAAAGTAGCCCAAAAAAACGCAATCCATGGCTCTGTAATTTTTCAATGAACTGCATTCTCAAAATAGCAGTAGAACCGCAACCCTGGCAACGCTGGTTTGCTGTACCCTCATCACACAATGATAGATACCCTTCCGCGCTGCGATGACGGCAAGAAGTTGGGGTCAAACCTTATCAAACGATTAATTTGTGTAAATTTTTTTTAACGCATTAAATTTTTTTGATTAATTGCATGCATTAACGCGTTAACGTTAACAGCCCTTATTTTATTACAAGTAACAACTTTTTTTGTAGTTTTAGTTAACTTTTATAACACTGACTTCTGCTGAATCAGTTGTTTTCTTGAACCAGTTTATATACAGGAACTTTCAGAACAAACTGATTCACTGAACTAAGTGTGCTTCTCCACAGTGACTGTGTTCAGTTCATCCATCACTACTTTTCTTTAGTTAGTCTCCAGCTCTGTGTGCGTTGATGTCCTTGAGAAAGACTCGACCTCTGTGCTCCAGCAGCCTCTGAGCGGGAAGCCAAAGGCCAGCGCCGGTCAGTCTCTGATCACTGCAGTGTCAGTAATTACAGTCCCATCACCCTCACTGTCCGTCTCACACCACAGACGGAGAGAGAGAGAGATGGAGTCAGTCAGGGTCGGACCTCACACACACACACACACACACACACACACTCACACACCCACACACACACACACACACACACACACACACACACACACACACACACCCACCCACACTCTCACACACACTCTCACACACACACACACGCACACGCACACGCTCACACTCACACTCACACTCACACACACACACACACACACACACGCACACACACACCCACCCACCCACTCACACACCCACACACACACACACACACACACACACACCCACACACACCCACACTCTCACACACACTCTCACACACACACACACACACACACACACACACACACACACACCCACTCACACTCACACACCCACCCACTCACATACCCACCCACTCACACTCTCACACACACACACACACACACACACACACCCACTCACACACACCCACACACACACACACACACCCACTCACACTCACCCACCCACTCACACACACACACACACACACCCACCCACTCACACACTCACACACACACCCACTCACTCACTCACACTCACACACACACACACACACACTCACACACACACACACACACACACACACACACACATGTTGGGTTTCCATGTTTTATGGGGACATCCCATAGGCGTAATGGTTTTTATACTGAACAAACTGTGTGTGCTATTGCCCTACACCAACCCAACACCTAAACTTAGCCCTCACAGGAAACATGCTGCATTTTTTGATTTTCAAAAAAACTTTATGCTGTATGATTTATAAGCTTGTTTCCTCATGGGGACCAAAAAATGTCCCCACAAGATTAAGATTTACTGGTATTACTATCCTTGTGGGGACATTTGGTCCCCAGGACGTGATGAATACCAGGTGCACACTCACTCACACTCACACACACACACACACACACACACACTCACACACACTCACACACACACACACACACACACACACACACACACACACACACACAGTGACCTTCATCAGAGGATGTTTTTCTCAGTGTTCTTACTCTCTTTCTGGTGAGTCCCGATGGAAAACAGGATAAAAACACAATGTGTTACATCATTACATAAAGTCAAATTGAAATCAAAATACAATTTTAAGAATCTAAAGGAGTCCATCTGACATTAGAGTTTATTCATTGGGTAGATCTGAAATAACTGATGGACCGGAGTGGTGTGGATTCTTCTTCTTCTTCTAGCCATTTAGTCGTGTCCGACTCTTGGCTACTTCATAGGCCTGCATCCTCCACGTCCATCTGTCTTTTACCGCTTCCTTGAGGTCACTAATTTTCATGTCGGTGTCCATCTGGATGGTATCCAACCAGCGTGTTGGGCAGCCTCTCCAGCGTGTTCCACTGACCAGTCCTAGCATGATAGATTTTTCCAATGATGAATCAGCTCGCATGACATGTCCAAACATCGTTAACCATTGCATGGTCATTTTGGCTTCAAGCGGCATATCTGGCTTGATTCGATTTAGGACTTCCACATTGATATTCATCGCCGTCCAAGGAATTTGCAGCAGCCATCTCCAACACCAAAGTTCGAACGCATCAATCCGTCTTTTGTCAGCGATTCTCATTGTCCAGCTTTCACAACCATTTGTAAGCCTGGAGCACAAAAGCAGTCATCAGTAACACAGGTATATTTGTAGCAATAGATAAATTATACATTTCTCTTTTATGACAAAAATCATTAGGATATTAAGATCATATTCCATCAAGATATTTAGTCAATTTCCTACCATAAATATATCAAAACTTCATTTTTGATTAGTAATATGCATTGCTAAGAACTTCATTTGAACAACTTTAAAGGAGATTTTCTCAATATTTAGATTTTTGTACACCCTCAGATTCCAGATTTTCAAATAGTTGTATCTCAGACAAATATTGTCCTATCCTAACAAACCATACATCAATGGAAAGATTATTTATTCAGCTTTCAGATGATTTCAAAAGATTGACCCTTATGACTGGTTTTGTGCTCCAGGGTCACATGAGGAACACGACGGCCTGGACGATTCTGCACTTCATGAAGAGGCAAATATCTTAGTTTTTCCAGATCTTGGTCATGTTCGCCATTGCGCCACGACCCAGTGCAATCCTCTGCTTGATTGCAGATGTGCAGCCTCCGTCCTACTCAATCATTGATCCAAGGAAGATAAAATCTTTGACTACTTCGATTTCCTCACCGTCAATTGCAATGTGGACTTGCCCGTTGCTCGCTGTTGTCATGATCTTCTTTTTCTTGACATTCAAATACAGCCCCATATGTTCGCTTTCCTCCTTCACTCTGTGGATCAGATCTTCCAGATCCTGGACGCTTTCGGAGAGCAGGGTGGTGTCATCTGCATATAGTTGATGTTCCGCCCACCAATTTTAACTCCGATGATTGACTCGTCCAGGTCGAGCTTTCTCATGATGGTTTCCGCGTACAAGTTGAATAGAAGATGCAGCCCTGTCATACACCTTTGCCAATTTTGAACCATTCTGTATTACCGTATGTCGTGTAGACAGTTGCCTCCTGGTCGATGTATAGCGATCGGATCAGCATAATTAAATGCAGTGCAATGCCTAGTTCTTCCAGTGCAGTCCACAGCTTGTTGTGTTCAACACAGTCAAACGCTTTGCTGTAATCGATGAAGCACATATAGGTGTCTTTCTGGTACTCTCTGCATGTCTCCATAATCCACCGGAGATTGGCGATGTGGTCGCGGGTGCCTCTTCCCTTCCTGAACCCTGCCCGAGTGTCAGGTAGTTCCACTTCCATACATTTCTCCAGCCGCTGTTGGATGATCTTCAATAAGATCTTGCTGGCATGTGATATCAGGGTGATGGTGCGGTAATTGGTTGCTTGTGTTTCCTTTTTTTGGAATCAGAATGAACATCGACCGCTTCCGTCTTTCCTGATGGAATTACATCGATTCTAGGGGCTTTCCTTTTGGGAAGTAGTCTGAGTGCCCTTTCGACTTCTTCCTCCAGGATATCAAGTTCAATATCTGTACAAGGGTGCTGTTGTACTTGTTGGCTTGGATTCTTCTGCCAGCCAATTATTCCCCTTTATGGGCTTTACACATGGAACATGCTTTTGTGTGATTTCAATGATATTGGTCGTGATATCGTTCCACAATTCATCCTCCATCGTTCTTCGAGGAGGAGTGCGTCGAATCTGTTCTTCACTTCGATAGCATACAAAGGTGACATCTTGTCCGCTTGGAATCCCGTTTGATCCTGTCCCACCTGAGCTTGGCTTTCATTACCAGTAGTTGATGGTCAGTCATGCAATCGGCTCCGGGGGAACGTTTTTATAATGAGAACAGCACTTTTCCATTTTTGACTGCATAAGATGTAGTCAATCTGATTCCAATGTATCCCATCTGGTGCTAGCCGGGTGTAGAGACGCCGTTTTGGTTGCTTAAAGCCGGTGTTGGTAATCCGTAGCTCTGGTTCTCATGACAAAATTGGACTAAATGATCTTCAGTTTCGTTCCGCTCACCCAAGCCACAGCTGCCCACATAACAGTGGATTACTTGTGGATTATTGTGATGTTTTTATCAGCTGTTTGGACTCTCATTCTGACGGCACCCATTCACCGCAGGGCATCCATTGCTGAGACACTGATGCAGAGACTTCTCCAAATCTGATGACCAAACTCATCCTGATCTCGGATGATCCTGAGAGTGAACACATTTACATCAATGCATTTTAAAGACAGATTTTTATTGAAGGTGACTTACAAAAGAGGAACAAAGCAATTCATCATCAAATAGTTGAATTACACGATTATAATTTTCTTTAAAGATCTAAACCTTTTCTTTCACACTGTTATAATATTCTGAATTTAACAACTCAAATTTCACTCAGTTTTTATGAATTCTTATAACTGCAATGCAAAAACTTTTATTTATACATCATGGTTGCACTTGTTGTGCTGCTCTTTTATTTAATTAAAAATCATTTTATTAAAGTCACAAGAATCTAATGAAATTCGCTGAATGTGAAGTGAGTCACAATGTAAAAAATCCTAATGTCCTAAAACAGTCTTAATTTTTTTGTCTATGCAAAATATAATTTCTTTTGGTCTTGTTTTTAAAGTGAAATATGAGCTTGAGCTGATCAGAGAGCATCTGAAGAGTCTGTTTCTGATGTGAGAAACTCCTTGTACGTCCCTCAGAGTCTTGTACACTAGCGAGGGAACAGTGTGGCCTGTTCTCTCCAAATGACCTGATGACGAAAAACAAGCGTTTACAGACTGAAGCTGTTTCTGATGACTGAGAGTCTGACATAAAGTGCTCGATCTCTCTCTCTCTCTCTCTCACACACACACACACACACACACACACACACACTCTCGCTCTCTAACACACACACACACACACACACACAAAGACAAAACACTTCTGTGAGATACATCAGAAACAGATTAAGCTCAACAAATGAACACTGAATCACTTCACTCGCTCAAATGATTCACTCTAAGTGTCTCATTTGTAGTAGATTAGAGATTCATTAACAGATTTAGTAACAGCATGTGTCAATAATACGCTTCCCATGACTGATGTCTGTTTATAATCAATGATCCAGCATTTACAGCTGATGAATCACTAAAGGTTTTTCTTCAACAGCTCCGATGTTTCACTGAAGTCTCGACTTTGTCTCAGATGTTTCCTCTGGAGAAATAAAACAGCTGCAATGAAACAGCGTTTGTCCAGAACTATGAATGAACGCAGAGATCACCTGATGAAAACACTTACAGGGGCTTTTTTCGATTGCTGTCCATTTAATATATTGATTAGCATAAACAACTGAACAAAAATAATGTGTAAGGAAGCTCTGAAATAAAGGGAATCGTTCACAGAGCGGTTTAATGCTGACGGCGCTGGTTTGTGTCACTGAAGATAGTTGCCTGAATTCCAGATACTCATGAAAATACGTGTTAATGACAGTAATATTTCAACCGCACAAACAATCATCTGTACAGCATCAGTGAGATCCGGTTCCTGAGCGGAGCTGGAGAGAATCACACACAGATGAACAAATCTTCACACCAGCACAAACTCCTGAAGACATCTGCTGAGATATATGCCAAGATACTAAATCACTACCAGATTTAAATCTGATGATGTTTAGATGATTGTCAGGTTCTTCACAGATTACTCTCGTATCATATTGCACTGATGCTCATTCTGAGTGCAGTGATGGCAAACGGTTCACACACTCGACCTGACTAACCCATGACATTCTGTCTAATCGGCCCTGCATCTGTACTGCAGTCAGAATAATTAAGTGCTAATTACTTTCACTTCAATCTGTATTTGATGGCAGTGACTTCTGAACCCACTTATGAGGCTCTGCTGAGTTAAAACCAACCCTAACACTGCAACTAACCAACACAACTAACCAATGACACACCACAGAGAGACAGACAGAGAGATAGATGGACACATTTAAACAGCTGAAGACAGAGACAGACAGATAGAGACAGATGGAGACAGACAGAGGGACACAAACAGACAGAGACAGACAGATATAAAGCCCTCCTCGCAGAATCTCATCCTCTAAACACACTCGCTCTTCAGCTAGTCCATAAAACCCAGCTCCTCGCTGAATACAGCTTCAACCCCAAAACCATTAGTAAAGAAATTGACAAAAATCTAAAAGACACTCATGATGAATCTCTAAAAATACACTTTGACCTTCAAAATAAACTGCAATGCTACTCAACCCTAAACAGAACCACTAAAGTTGCCAATTATTTATTAATTAAACCATTTAAAGAAAGACAAATCCTCTCCAAATACAGATGAAGTAAGCATGATTTAGAAATAGAGAGAGTTAGACACAGACAAACATGGCCAGAGCGAGAGCAGAGGATCTGTAGACACTGATCTACAGCAAATAGAGGACGAGAAACACTTTCTGCTCATTTGTCCTAAATATCACGATGTGAGGGAAACATTTCTCCCCAGATCTGAAGCCCTGAATAGATGGATGTTCTGTTATCGGTTCAGCTCCTCGTGAAAGCGGCTGATAGGAGCACAGAAACATTCAAACGGATTTAAACCTGCAGAAAGATGCACCGGACGCTCGCTCAAAGGGACTTTCATCCTTTAATCAAGTGCACACAATCAAACCAATCATGTGCTTCAGAGCACCGCTCCTCACCGAGTGTCTTCAGACTCCAGAGAAACACTCCAGCTGTCTAAAAGAAATCCAGCAGATACAGACAGCAGGAGGACGGGTCGAACACTTAAATATGATCTAGCACTGATAATGTCATTATTAAGTGAATGAAGGCTAATGAAGGTCTAGAGCTGCAAAGGTCAAGCGTCTGCAGTTCCTGCCCTAAATGAAACATCAGTATCAGGCAACCCATTCCTGAGCTCCAATCATCACATCTGAATTCATACAATTACAGATGTTCAGAAGAGCGATGAAAGCATCCGCTTCCACACGAATCTGCAGAACTGATATAAATCACTGCAGAATATTCTAAGACCGGACACTCTCTCTGCTGCATTCAGGTTCATTTCACACTCTGAGTGACACATGATGATTTTCTGCAGTTAGCTGGAGGACAGGAAAATTAATAGTTTCTACATCTTGAATATAAAGCGATTTCTCACGCTGTCAGCCACGTCTGGACTTTGCATTCAGATAAAACGCCTTCATTAAGTTTCTTTGAAGCGCCGCAGCGCAGGTGAGAATCTCTCAATATTCAGCTACAGTCGCTCTGAACATGAACGTGTGATTTACAGCCAGAGTCTTCACAGGACAGCCAGCAGGAGCTTTCTTCCCCCGGATCATCCAGCGAGCTGATTGCGTTCGGAAACAGCTTCACCAAAAGTTGCTCTTTTGAATCAGATGGGCTCTTTGTTTGGACTCGCTCCCAGTTCTGAGGATAAACAGAGTTTTTCACATTTATTCACAATCGCTCGAGACAATGACGCCTGCTTTGAAAGCCAACATTTTAAAGGACTCTTATCATGGAAAACAGGACTCTGAGCATGTGGAAGTCTGTGGAAGTCTTGTGGTGTTCGATTGTGCATCACGTACAGTTTTCTTCAAAGCTCAGAGCGCTGTAGATTTCACAGCCGGAGTAATAAAAGAACCATTTACATGCAGCCTTAACCCTCATAATGCATTCGGTCTGTTTTGACCAGGAGAGACGCAGATAAGAGGATAAGAAGAGCATAGATGTTAGTAAGGGAACAAAACTTTGCAAATCCTTTAAGACCCTCAAAATGCACATCATTTATTTATTTTTTTAGATTAGTGTCAAAAACTTTTCCCCATATCTCACACACTTTTGGGACTGAATTATGTTTAACATGAATATGTACACCTATTGATGAAACATTGCTGCATGAAAAACCGATTAGTTTTATGTATTTCTAAAAAAAAAAAAAAAACACGTAGGTTTCAAAATTTTGGACCGTTTTTGAATAATCATGAGTTTTACTTTAATTAAATTTCATTCATTCAAATGGGATTAATACTGCTAATTCTCAGATCATATATATGTATATTTCATACAATGATATATTCAAATAAAATTCAATAATTGTGCAATTGTTTTTTTTGGTGTGGTTCATTTGTAACTTGACATCTCAAATTATTTCTCCATTTTTTAATAATAATAAAAAAAAGGGTAAATGCAGTAAAAACCCAAGTAATGACTTTTCATTAATGAGAAGTTGCTGATACAATATGGTTGCAAAATATTAAGTTACGACTGTTTTATAGAAGTTTGAATGCATCATGAGGGTTAAATCTGCTCGTGCATCATGGATGAGCCCAAGACACTTTAAATCATCTGACAAACATGAGTTAACTAGCAGAAGTTGGTCAAACAGAGCTTTTTATCTTCATGGTTTGGTCAAAGATGAATCTTCATTGCACACTTTCACCAACCAATGAGCAAATTGTAAAAAGTTTATGAAATAACCCATTATATCCATGCGCTTTCATTCAGACAGCATCATTCAGTCGCGTCTGCAGCAGCAAATCACCCGAAGAACGAGGTTTCTGTCACTGTAAGCACATCCTCACCTACAAGAATCAATAAATAATCGCTTTATTTGTCAAAATCATGCAAGTCTTTGAGTTCCCTTTACAGATCACACACAGTTATATGCGCACAACTCTACACGGTACACTAAAGTCTGACTGGTTATTTTCTGATGAGGTTTTTTTTAGTTATCAAAATTCTTTACATGAGTAAAATTTCTCTCACATAGTTGCGGCTGTTTTTTTTTTTTAGCCCATTTGTTGTTATTGCAATGATTCACATTGTTTTGTATAGAACAAATAAGAAAAGCATCTGGTCTTCGTCATGGCTATGAAAGAAAGTGCAGTGGTTTCCTGAAGGATGGGAAATGTCTCGGTCTTTCTGCAGTTATTACGCGTGAGTTGAGCTCCTGCGGGGAAACGCTGATGTTTGGCCCTCCGTCGCAGTAGGGTGTAGGGCTATCATGTAGGGTGTAGGGCGGACTCCCTGAATGGGTATTGCTTCTGCGTCAAACTAAATCTAGTGCGAATGCGTTTTTCTCCAGTAGTGGACGTTTTCTTGGTGAACGACGGAGGAAAGTCCGTGATATACCACGACAGGACAGAGACAGCTTAAATACTCTTAAACCTATAAAACTGCGCGTGTGATATAGATCAGCTTGCGTCTTTACGTTTCAAATGTTTTCCTTAAACTTGCATAATAAACATGCAATGAAAGATTTTTTGGACTATATAAAGAGTAACTCTGCTGTTGCATGGGTGCATTACCAAAAGAACGGAAACAAAGCAAGAAACGGATCAGCAGAGGAGAAGATTGGAGTCCTGAGGGGTTCCAGCGCTCACTCCGGCTCATCTTCATCTTGCATAAGGCACCGGATCCCCGTCTAAAGAAGCGTGCAGCGTTCGCTCGTGACGTGCTGCTCCCCTCCTCCTAATCAGTCTGTGAGTTCATTGATGAAATGAAGAAGCGTTGGATGGCAGGAAAGTGTGGCTTCATATGTTCACTGCGTGTCACAAGCGTTCCAGCTGATACAATCGCCACTGTAAGAGCCATCTGTGTGTGTGTGTGTGTGTGTGTTTTAATTGAGCTGGTCCTCATATTGTTTCCGGAAACAGTCGCCAGCGGGGAAGAATTCCCAGCATCGTTCCTGGTACATTTTCCAAACGTACGACTCCTGAAAGACAAATAAGAATGTGTGTTGAACAGTACATGACCAACATTTCCCTAAAACAGAACCATCAACACATGAGAACTAATGAGAGAGGACGATGGGAAATACCTGGCCTGTGTGCTCTGTTTCATCCTTGTTGATAAGATACATGAAGAAAAATCTGCAAAGACACACACATATTACACAAGCATATTACACTGTCATCAGATCACTTTTTTCAAGTAACTAGTAAAGTAACGCATTACTTTTTCATTTACAGGAAAATATACATTACTTATTCAAATAATTATCTCCAGTTCCTGTGTTTCTGATGTATTGAGTGACAGCTCTGGTGTTGAGAGAAATCAGGAGTAAGTGCAGAGTGTTGTGTGTGAACATGATCTTACTGTAGTTCTAGACTAAATATCTACATGATCTTACTGTAGTTCTAGACTAAATATCTACATGATCTTACTGTAGTTCTAGACTAAATATCAACATGATCTTACTGTAGATCTAGACTAAATATCAACATGATCTTACTGTAGTTCTAGACTAAATATCATCATGATCTTACTGTAGATCTAGACTAAATATCTACATGATCTTACTGTAGATCTAGACTAAATATCAACATGATCTTACTGTAGTTCTAGACTAAATATCAACATGATCTTACTGTAGTTCTAGACTAAATATCAACATGATCTTACTGTAGTTCTAGACTAAATATCATCATGATCTTACTGTAGATCTAGACTAAATATCATCATGATCTTACTGTAGATCTAGACTAAATATCTACATGATCTTACTGTAGTTCTAGACTAAATATCTACATGATCTTACTGTAGTTCTAGACTAAATATCAACATGATCTTACTGTAGTTCTAGACTAAATATCAACATGATCTTACTGTAGTTCTAGACTAAATATCATCATGATCTTACTGTAGTTCTAGACTAAATATCTACATGATCTTACTGTAGTTCTAGACTAAATATCTACATGATCTTACTGTAGTTCTAGACTAAATATCAACATGATCTTACTGTAGTTCTAGACTAAATATCTACATGATCTTACTGTAGTTCTAGACTAAATATCATCATGATCTTACTGTAGATCTAGACTAAATATCTACATGATCTTACTGTAGTTCTAGACTAAATATCATCATGATCTTACTGTAGTTCTAGACTAAATATCTACATGATCTTACTGTAGTTCTAGACTAAATATCTACATGATCTTACTGTAGTTCTAGACTAAATATCAACATGATCTTACTGTAGTTCTAGACTAAATATCTACATGATCTTACTGTAGTTCTAGACTAAATATCATCATGATCTTACTGTAGTTCTAGACTAAATATCTACATGATCTTACTGTAGTTCTAGACTAAATATCAGCATGATCTTACTGTAGTTCTAGACTAAATATCTACATGATCTTACTGTAGTTCTAGACTAAATATCATCATGATCTTACTGTAGTTCTAGACTAAATATCTACATGATCTTACTGTAGTTCTAGACTAAATATCTACATGATCTTACTGTAGTTCTAGACTAAATATCTACATGATCTTACTGTAGTTCTAGACTAAATATCTACATGCTTTCCCCAACACTGGCAGCGGCCAATCACTGTCTGCTCTCTCACTGACTGCTGTTTATTTGAATTTTAAGACAAATTATTTTTCCCCCCCTCAACTTTGTGAACAGTATGTTCTTCATGTGACCACATTTCATGACCTTTCACTGGAAGCGA
>NC_136760.1:28803964-28806464 GCF_936440315.1 Barbus barbus
TCGCTGACTTGGCAAACAAGCCTTGATGGGTACCCGGAGGGTACAATTAACAGGTAAGTATTTAATCTTATAATCTCATTTTAAATCATAAACTTCATGCAAAACATCAATCACATTATGAAACACAAAAAACTAATAAACCATTATTAAGACATATATTAATAACACAAATCATTAACATTTAATATCTTTTCTCTCCACAGAAATGACAACAGTTCCCAACACAAAAATCAACAATGGTTTCGTCGGACTACGATTGCATTGCGCATCGCATCGATCATTTGGTTTGGCCGGCACAACGTGGGAGTCCGAATACTTCCCACACACACACACACACACACACACAAGACAAAACGAACTAAAAATACAACTTCAAACTAACAACAGCAGACCTGCCAACCTTTGAAATTGTTTTGGAGTACCACTTGTGTGGCAAGGGGGGGGGGGGTGTATATATACGATATTTTATATATAACTTTACTCTACTTTGCCACTTAAATGCCAGGTGAATAGGCAAACTAGCTTGAAGATTGTGTAGTGTTAGGATAATGTTATTCATGTTAGATATTTCCCAAAGCTCTGCACCATTCTGGATAAACTGAGAATCATGATTGTTTTTGTCTCAAACAGAGATCACGATTCTCCCACCAAACAAAATAATGTGTGACAAAATACCGTTGCTGCAGTCTATTTAAAAGTGTTTCATTTGAACGAATCATTAAACATTTAAATTAATATGTATTTCTAATATATTTAGTTCATATTAAAATGATGAAAAAGTGGTTTGAATGAATGATTTAATGTCTCAGTCATAAATACTTCACTTATTTCTTTACTGATGAATCAGTGTTTTTAAACGAATCTCTTGATTCAATCACAAATACAGTTTTTAAGTCCCTTCTCTGCATCTAGTGGCCAAACAATGCAATCGACACAAACGTTATTTGAAGCGCCGGTTAACTTTCAAGAGGTCTATTTTGATCGCTATCATAAACATCAGTGTTTATATCTGAACTATTAACTTATGAATGACTGTAATACAGAAATAATACTGTGTTTGTGAAGCTGGTACCCAAACACGGTAACTCTTGTGTCAGCAGCTGCACGAACGCAGATGTGAATGATCCGGGAAGACTTTTTTAAAGGTTTATTAGACACGGGCGAAGCTCTAGTACAAATATATCAGTATTTATCCAAGTACCTGCACTTTTTTGGACTAAAAGCCCTAATATTAGGACGCTGTTCAGTGAGTGCAGCTAATAAACCGCAGCAGATCTGACTGAATATGAATGTGTCTAGAATATCAATGCAATCACGTCGAGTCCAGAGGATTAAGTTAACTCAACTCAATATTGTAACCTTAGTTGTAAGTACCGTGTGTACTGTCCTCTTTTAAGAAATCAGACGGCGGGAGTAAAAAAGGTACGAGACCGAGCCGGATTTAGTTTTGCTGTCTATTTGCAGTCTCTTTTTAATGATAGATCTACGCATTTGTCAATCATTCCACTTGCTAGATGGGGAATGAACCCAGCGCTCTGATTGGTCGAAGTGCTCTTTCTTTGCTGTCGCTTGATTGGTTTGTGCTGCACAAAGGCGTCAGCAGGTTTTTGCGTAGTTTAAAGTGACAAATCGTACCTGCGTACTTTGAGCTCAAAATGCGTGTCCGCTACGCAAAATGCGTACAGGTTGGCAGGTCTGCAACAGTCGTCTGTGTGGTTTATCCGGGGTATGTATACTGTGAAGGGGGTGAAGAGTGTGTGAAATGTCCGTGTGCCATCAAGATTACGTGTGCACCCACTCTCCGATGGCTAAACAGCAGGGGTTATAATGAGGTAAGTGTGTATGTATATGTGTGTATGTGCCAGTACTGCCGTTCCCAGCGGTCAAGATCAACTCTTCACAAGTGCACTGTAAAAAAATAATGTAAACCTAGGCTAGCCTATTAAAGGCACATCAAATTAAGACTGAGATGTTTCAGAGGTAACTCGTCTTTTTCTTACCATGTATAAAATAATTTTAGATACAATTTAATAATATGAATATGATTTAATGTGCTTTTGAACTCCAGGGAAACGGTGCTTTAATGAGAGCAACACCATGAACACGAGCGGTCTATAGGCTAATTCTGTCATGTGACTCCACATTTATTTGCATTAAAGCCCCTTTTCTCGACAAAAAGTGTTTCCAAACTAATTTTTAGGACATTTGAAGTATCGATATGGAATTTATGCGCTAAAGTTTAACGGAAAAAGATTATGTCGACACTTGAGAAATGTAATCGATAATTGGCATTTCCATCATCGATATCGTAAATATTTTAAAGCGCTAAATATTTTTTCGCTAAAAAATCCTTGGATGGAAACCTGGTTACAGACTCAGTGAGGCACTAGAGCTGAAGATCAATCATTCAATGAGAAATGCTCGAGTTCATAGAGATCTCGGATGTTTGCAGACTCTGGTATGTGAGCAGTGCTGGAGACGCTGTTGAGATCTCCTCTGA